>NW_028173970.1:0-1000 GCF_963971535.1 Notolepis coatsorum | reverse complement strand
TGATGATTTGAAAATGGAGATTCCTCGCCTCACTACGCTAAAAACTGTTTGCTACTAGCAGAATAAAATTGCATTTACTACATGCAAATAATGGTTGAATTTGGCATTGGTTTTGAACATATGATGCATCTTCTTGCATCGTAACCCTTTTCACTACCACACTGCAGAAGGTTAACCTTTCACTACCACACTACAGAAGGTTAACCCTTTCACTACCACACTGCAGAAGGTTGACCTTTCACTACCACACTACAGAAGGTTAACCTTTCACTACCACACTACAGAAGATTAACCTTTCACTACCACACTACAGAAGATTAACCTTTCACTACCACACTACAGAAGGTTAACCTTTCACTACCACACTACAGAAGATTAACCTTTCACTACCACACTACAGAAGATTAACCTTCACTACCACACTGCAGAAGGTTAACCTTTCACTACCACACTGCAGAAGGTTAACCTTTCACTACCACACTACAGAGCTTAACCTTTCACTACCACACTACAGAAGGTTAACCTTTCACTACCACACTGCAGAAGGTTAACCTTTCACTACACACTACAGATGGTTAACCCTTTCACTACCACACTACAGAAGGTTAACCCTTCACTACCACACTACAGAAGGTTAACCTTTCACTACCACACTACAGACGGTTAACTGATAAACCATTCAATTGATTTTAGTGGAGTGAGTTTTAACAACTCGTCCAAATGACTGAATGCATTAGTCAAGTGTCCAAGTGTCTTACATTGTCTTCATCATAGGGCTTTGAACCTATAACTGCATACATAGGTTACATTGTCTTCATCATAGGGCTTTGAACCTATAACGTTAACCATGTGTTTCATACCTAGGCTTCATTATCTTTGCCATTGGCTTCGCTGACGCTGACTACGGGGAGCTGGTGAACATCGCCAGTAAGCCCAGCGACAGACACGTTCTTCGTCGATGATCTGGACGCAGTGAAGAAGATAGAAGAACAACTTATTA
>NW_028173971.1:0-10000 GCF_963971535.1 Notolepis coatsorum | reverse complement strand
ACCAGGCACACATCACACTACACAAGGACTACCACACACTGGCACCAGGCACACATCACACTACTATACAATGGCTGTCATACACTGGCACCAGGCACACATCACACTACACAAGGACTACCACACACTGGCACCAGGCACACATCACACTACACACTGACTGAACGGCTCAGGAGACAGGGATTGATGTCAGCCAATTAAGGGGAAGGGATGATTAGGTGGCCTTGCTGTCAGAGACTTGATTGGGAATTTGACCAGGAACGTCGGGGAACCACCCTACTCTTTGCAATAGGTGTCCTGGGTTGGGTTATTTAACGACCAGGATTCAGTCAGGACCTCGGTTTAGTGTCTAATCCGAAGGATGATTGATAATTGATTGAGTGGCTTCTGGGGGTGTAACGATGCATCGATTAATCGAAATGCATCGATTCTAATGTGTTAGAATTGATGCATCGATTTGAATATGTTAGAATCGATTATAATAAAAATTAATCTAAATAAAATAAAAATATATATATATATATATTTTTTTTGTTTTTTTTTTGTGTATTGTTTTTATTGACCTATAGTCCATTCATGCTGAGTGAATCAGTTCCCCCAGCCACATTTGTGTATTAAATTTTTTTGGGCAATTAACTGATAGAAAATGTATCGAAAATGTATCAAATCGAATCGTGGGCAAATGAAGAGATTTCATGATGCATTGAATCGTTTCCTGAATAATCGTAATCTAAATTAATCGTTGTGAGGTCGCATCGTTACACCCCTAGTGGCTTCCCTAGCCTGTAAACAGACAGCTGTGTCCTTGGGAAGAGGATGCTCACCGGTCCTGCCCTCCCTGTCACGATGCCCGAGGGTCTAGTTAACATTTTATTTGCTTTTAAAGCTCTTAATGACCTTGCCCCACCCTACCTCTCTGAGCTGTTGCAGTTCTATGCACCTTATCCCGCTCTCTCAGGTCAGCTGCTCCTAGTAGTGCCTAAAACTAGGCGTAAGCTCAGGGGGGGACCGTGCTTTCTCTGTTGTCGCCCCCAAAATGTGGAACGAGCTGCCGCTGCAGATTAGGCAGGCCTCATCACTGCCCCGTTTTAAAAGCCTCCCTCGCCGTCGGTTGTGTGATAGTTTAGGTTAACCTTCTGTCGTGTGGCAGTGGAAGGGTTATAACCGGCTGTCGTGTGGCAGTGAAAGGGTTAACCTTCTGTGTATTGTCGCGGTGAAAGGGTTAATCGTTTGGTAGTGCGGTGGTGAAAGGGTTAAGACCCACCTTTTCTCTCTGGCTTGTTGATCTTATGATTTTATTGTTTTATTGTGTTATTGTTGTATCGTTTTGTTACTGTGTCCTTTGCTTTTAAATATTTGTAAGTACTCTTATCTATTTACATTTTTATTGTTGCCTATGTTTATCTTTTCTTCCCTTTTTAGCACTCTTGTTCTTTTATCTATTTTTAGTGCTGCTTATAGTTTTTTAGTATGCTGCCTCTGTACAGCACTTTGTGTCCCTGTGGCTGTTAAAGCACTTTATAAATAAAGTTGGATTGGATTGGATTGGATTGGATTGGATTGGATTGGATTGGATTGGAGAGAACTGCTAGGCTGCATGTTAGCCTAGTTTAGCACAATGAATGGAAGCGGACATGACCGGTTAGCCTTCGGGGGAGGTGTCAGTTGGCCGACATTATGGGAAATGTGCTTACCGTCTTCTCCCCAGAGTCAGATGAGAAGATTAGACACCAGTTTCCTCTCGTTACACTCGTTCAGTAGAAAGCTAGCCCAGCTTAGCGCAAATGAATGGAAGCGGATACGGACCAGGTAGCCTCTAGCTGTTGGCCCGAAACACCTCTCCCGGAGTTTTAAGCTATGGTTGGCTGATCTGTGTCCACTTCCTAAACTGCTTGCGGCTAAGATAGCTTTCTACTGAATGCACAGAGAGGAGTCTGGTTTCTATCTTCTCGTTTGACTCTGCAGAAGGCGGTGAGCGCATCTCCCATCATGTCGGCGTGTTCCTTTAAAGCTAGTTACACTACTGTACTGTAGCTAGTGGGAAGCTAATAGTCGATAAAACACTATCAGAGCAGCAAGCGTGTCCGTCTGTGTGTGTGTACGTGTGTGTGTAGGTGTGTGTGTGTCTGTCTGTGTCTGTCTGTCTGTCTGTCTGTCTGTCTGTCTGTCTGTCTGTCTGTCTGTCTGTCTGTCTGTCTGTCTGTCTGTCTGTCTGTCTGTCTGTCTGTCTGTCTGTCTGTCTGTCTGTCTGTCTGTCTGTCTGTCTGTCTGTGTGTGTGTGTGTGTGTGTGTGTGTGTGTGTCTGTCTGTCTGTGTGTGTGTGTGTGTGTGTGTGTGTGTGTGTCTGTGTGTGTGTGTGTCTATGCGTCTGTCTCTCTGTGTGTGTGTTTATGTGTGTGTGTGTGTGTGTGTGTGTGCGTGCGTGTGTGCGTGCGTGCGTGCGTGTGTGTGTGTGTGGTTGAGTCATAATGCTCTATGTGTGTTATGTGTGTTATGTGTGTGTGTGTGTGTGTGTGTGTGCGTGTGCGTGTGCGTGTGGTTGAGTCATAATGCTCTACACCTGCCAAGAAAGCACTTATTACACAAATGCCATTAAAGATTCTTCATTAGAGGCGTCTGGGTTGAGTCGAGGTAATTATTTATTCCCAGTAGAGCTTCTTCTGGCCAGACGGTCCAACAAGCAGACTTGGCAGTGCTCTCCGGTGGGAAGCAGGTGGGGGTACTAGTCCTGGTCGTTGCAACAGCGACTCCTACTGGTTGCTCTGGGCGCCTGTTCAGCTGTCGGGTGAAAAGAAGCAGCTAGCGACTCCACATGTATCAGAGGAGGTTGGTGGTAGTCTACACCCTCCCCAGTATGACCGAGGAGGCTCGTGGTAGTCTACACCCTCCCCAGACTGACAGAGGAGGTACGTGGTAGTCTACACCCTCCCCAGACTGACAGAGGAGGTACGTGGTAGTCTACACCCTCCCCAGACTGACAGAGGAGGTACGTGGTAGTCTACACCCTCCCCAGACTGACCAAGGAGGCATGTGGTAGTCTACACCCTCCCCAGACTGACAGAGGATGAGTGTGGTAGTCTATACCCTCCCCAGACTGACAGAGGAGGTACGTGGTAGTCTATACCCTCCCCAGACTGACAGAGGAGGCATGTGGTAGTCTACACCCTCCCCAGACTGACAGAGGAGACATGTGGTAGTCTACACCCTCCCCAGACTGACAGAGGAGACATGTGGTAGTCTACACCCTCCCCAGACCGACATAGGAGGCATGTGGTAGTCTACACCCTCCCCAGACTGACAGAGGAGGCATGTGGTAGTCTACACCCTCCCCAGACCGACAGAGGAGACATGTTGTAGTCTACACCCTCCCCAGACCGACAGAGGAGACATGTGGTAGTCTACACCCTCCCCAGACCGACAGAGTAGACATGTGGTTAAAGATTATACAGTAAGCAAACAATAGCATTTGGAGTTGTCTCACTGTGTCCACTGTGCAACACTGACACAAAGCAATGATTCATGAAGTCATGTCAGACGGATCTAAACTGTGTATAGGATGATGATGATGATGACGATGTTGACGATGATGATTCATGATTCACGGTCATGGTTATGTAACCATAAGTGCAAGCACCCCGAACCCAACACAATAACACTCAGATCAGGGTGCACTTGCGCAGCAGCTCGTAATAGTCTCTATGTGGGTGAAGGTGTCGCCCAGAACAAGGTGTTCCTGCATCGTCCTCATAACATTCACACCAGAGATGAACCCTGCCAGGTCCAAACCGCTCTGCGCTTTTTTTTTCTTTTTTACTTGATCGTTCAAATAAACCACCAGACTGTTGAAACCAAACCCACGCTCCTCGTCCGGTGAAAACGCAGGGTCGTTGATGTGTCTTGTCATATTGCAACGACCCTGAGTCGGGGGTCATTGGTCAGCCGAGCTGTCACTCAGCACTCCGCCATCTCGGGCTGGCAGCGACGCTATTGGTCGCGCAAGCCGCGGGGTGACAGAGGCTAGAGTGCAGGGGGCTGACGCACAACAGGGGGACGTTAGCAGGTCAGGTGCAGATAGTTCAAACAACGAGAGGTGATGCACCCAGTTTGTGACTGTAACCCAAGAACTGTGAATAAACCATAACGTGAGAACTAACCCCCTTGAGTCGGTGAGTCGTTAATAACGTGAACCGTTACAATTATGTACTAAATGTCCTCTCTTCCTCTCGGCAGGTGTGCTGCTGGACATCCAGAGGCACTTCAAGGTGTCGGACAGCGGGGTGGGTCTGCTGCAGACAGGTGAGGCTCCCCCTGATCCCCTCAAAACACACGTGACTGACCCTGTGTGGCTCCTCAAGACACAGCTAACTACATCTACAGCCAAGTGCTTAGGGAGGGAGCTATCGGGAGATAGTGGGTGACCCCCTCCCACCCACTCTGTGGGGAGTTCGAGCTGTTGCCCTCTGGTGGTTTAAGTTTAAGTTTATTATTATTTATTTTACCCAGGGACAGTGCACATTAATCAACATCTTCAGTTTGCACATCAAGTTAGCTAATGAGCTCGTTTTCATCTGTAGTGCCTAACATGTATGTCTTCATGGTCGTTACAGACTACCTAGGGAAAACCGAACCATTTTTTAAAAACCCTATATTCCTACAATAATGCCAATTAATCGTTAGACCCGGTCCTTGTTGATGTGTGCATTGTATTCCCACCTTCTCGGCACTTCTCCATTACAGATGTATGTATAAGGTCTGCTGTCATTGTTGTTGTTTTATCTGTTTGTTCAATGGACAATAAAGTGAAACCAAACTAAACCAAACGAAACCAAACTGATCCCCTCGTGACACGCGTGACTGAACCCCGTGAGCTCAGGTCCTCGCCGCGCTCTCCAGCGGTGGAAGCAGAGCTGCTATTATGACCCGAGTGCGCCGTAAACTCCCTTTCAGCCGCTCAGATTGGGATGAAGGCAACCGCAGAGGTCCCATAAAACCCCTGCTACCCCCCCCCACACCCCCCTCCTCTTTGACGTTAGCCCGGGTAATTGACTGGAGCTAAATCACAGGTCTAAGTCAACAACAGACACGCTCTCTTGTTTCAGATAGTGTGCCAGAAAAAAACCTTCCCTTCCACAGGCAGCCAGCCGATGGATCTCTGCTCCCCTTTGGTGGAGATTATAGAGAGACCGAGAGGTTATAGAGAGACCGAGAGATTATAGAGAGACCGAGAGGTTATAGAGAGACCGAGAGATTATAGAGAGACCGAGAGATTATAGAGAGACCGAGAGATTATAGAGAGACCGAGAGATTATAGAGAGACCGAGAGGTTATAGAGAGACCGAGAGATTATAGAGAGACCGAGAGGTTATAGAGAGACCGAGAGATTATAGAGAGACCGAGAGATTATAGAGAGACCGAGAGATTATAGAGAGACCGAGAGATTATAGAGAGACCGAGAGATTATAGAGAGACCGAGAGATTATAGAGAGACCGAGAGGTTATAGAGAGACCGAGAGGTTATAGAGAGACCGAGAGGTTATAGAGAGACCGAGAGATTATAGAGAGACCGAGAGATTATAGAGAGACCGAGAGGTTATAGAGAGACCGAGAGGTTATAGAGAGACCGAGAGGTTATAGAGAGACCGAGAGATTATAGAGAGACCGAGAGATTATAGAGAGACCGAGAGATTATAGAGAGACCGAGAGATTATAGAGAGACCGAGAGGTTATAGAGAGACCGAGAGATTATAGAGAGACCGAGAGGTTATAGAGAGACTGAGAGATTATAGAGAGACCGAGAGATTATAGAGAGACCGAGAGGTTATAGAGAGACCGAGAGATTATAGAGAGACTGAGAGATTATAGAGAGACTGAGAGATTATAGAGAGACCGAGAGGTTATAGAGAGACCGAGAGGTTATAGAGAGACCGAGAGGTTATAGAGAGACCGAGAGATTATAGAGAGACTGAGAGATTATAGAGAGACCGAGAGGTTATAGAGAGACCGAGAGATTATAGAGAGACCGAGAGGTTATAGAGAGACCGAGAGGTTATAGAGAGACCGAGAGGTTATAGAGAGACTGAGAGATTATAGAGAGACCGAGAGGTTATAGAGAGACCGAGAGGTTATAGAGAGACCGCAAACCGATTGATTAACCTCTTGAGGCAACACAGCAACACAAATAAATGGGATTAAGTTCTGTCGTGAGGAGGACATGTGATGATCAGTCCTGTGGTTCTGTCGTGAGGACATGTGATGATCAGTCCTGTGGTTCTGTCGTGAGGAGGACATGTGATGATCAGTCCTGTGGTTCTGTCGTGAGGACATGTGATGATCAGTCCTGTGGTTCTGTCGTGAGGAGGACATGTGATGATCAGTCCTGTGGTTCTGTCGTGAGGAGGACATGTGATGATCAGTCCTGTGGTTCTGTCGTGAGGAGGACATGTGATGATCAGTCCTGTGGTTCTGTCGTGAGGAGGACATGTGATGATCAGTCCTGTGGTTCTGTCGTGAGGAGGACATGTGATGATCAGTCCTGTGGTTCTGGCGTGAGGAGGACATGTGATGATCAGTCCTGTGGTTCTGGCGTGAGGAGGACATGTGATGATCAGTCCTGTGGTTCTGGCGTGAGGAGGACATCAGTCCTGTGGTTCACCAATGTGTTCTGTGTCTCCAGAGCTCAGCCACACAGGCACCCTTCCTCCGGGTGATGTCACTGAGAGGAGAGCAGACCTCTCTAGTGAGCTCCAGACACCATTTCCTCAACAATTTCTTTGGCTTCCCTCGAGTCGGACCTCCCGCAGTTCAGAATAGTTGAGGTAATACTGTGTGCCGTCGTCTAAAAGCGTCCCTCTGGAGCTCAGGCGAGTGAAAGCGTGGATGTGATATTATTATGCTCCCCGAGGTGTTCCAGAGAGGAGTGTGTTCCTGAGCTCCAGCGTATGAAGACAGGTTTGAGCGGAAGGCACAGGGGCAGGCCCCGTTCTCCAGTGTGAGTCTGGCTCAGGTATAGAAATTTAATTGATAGAACAGCCGACAACAGACACCGTGATTAAAGGTCTGAGACATTCTAACGGCGACGTCACAATGGCTGCTCGTTGAAACCTGTAACGCTTTCCACTTAACAACATGGAAGCATTCAAGTGGATTGCATTTTATTGCTACTGGTGATGACAGGAAATGCAACTCAAATTCCACTGAACCCGTCTTATAGAGTCCTCAAGGGCCCAGATGGAATTCTGAGGAAACGTTTGAGAAATGTCACACCTGAAGGGGTAAAAATGGCTTTTCATAGTGTTGACATGGTGTTGACATGGTGTTGTCACGGTGTTGTCATGGTGTTGTCATGGTGTTGTCGTGGTATTATCATGGTGTTGTCATGGTATTATCACGGTGTTGTCACGGTATTATCACGGTGTTGTCATGGTATTATCATGGTGTTGTCGTGGTATTATCACGGTGTTGTCATGGTATTATCACAGTGTTGTCACGGTATTATCACGGTGTTGTCATGGTATTATCACAGTGTTGTTGTGGTATTATCACGGTGTTGTCATGGTATTATCACGGTGTTGTCATGGTATTATCACAGTGTTGTCACGGTATTATCACGGTGTTGTCATGGTATTATCACAGTGTTGTCATGGTATTATCACAGTGTTGTCATGGTATTATCACAGTGTTGTCATGGTATTATCACAGTGTTGTCATGGTATTATCACAGTGTTGTCATGGTATTATCACGGTGTTGTCACGGTATTATCACAGTGTTGTCATGGTATTATCACAGTGTTGTCATGGTATTATCACAGTGTTGTCACGGTATTATCACAGTGTTGTCACGGTATTATCACGGTGTTGTCATGGTATTATCACGGTGTTGTCACGGTATTATCACGGTGTTGTCACGGTATTATCACGGTGTTGTCATGGTATTATCACAGTGTTGTCATGGTATTATCACAGTGTTGTCACGGTATTATCACAGTGTTGTCACGGTATTATCACGGTGTTGTCATGGTATTATCACGGTGTTGTCATGGTATTATCACGGTGTTGTCACGGTATTATCACGGTGTTGTCATGGTATTATCACGGTGTTGTCACGTCAACAGCCAATGTCTTTGCGTCCGGCCGGCGTCCTTTGAATAAACATTCCGGCGACCGGTTGCGTTGGAACGTTCCAACTCTGCGCACTGCCGTCGTCATTGCTCGTTATTCCCGGCGGCAGAACAATGTGGAGATTCCAGGGTGAGTCTCACCACCGCGCCGCTCCGCTCTACCCGCTCCGGTGCTGTGGTCTCAGCGCTGGACGCAGGGCAGGGCTTCCTGTTCCACTTCAGACCCCAATGAATCCCCCGCTTTAGAGGTATTTCCTCCCCAAAAAGGGCTCCTGTTGAAGGGGAGCGGCCACGCTTGTCTCCCCCTGTCCCCTGAAACACAAACAAACTCGCACACAACGCGCCATTGAGGCGGGGAGGCGAGGAGGTAGAATATAGAAGGCTTGTTCCCCCCTCCGCTCCACGGTGCTCTGGGTGACGAGTCGCGGAGGCTACAGTAGCCCTGAATGGAGCATTGAGATTGAAATATACTTTTCCGCTGTAGTTATATATTATATATATATTCCTTGTTTCAGATGAATGAGCCTTTCTTCTAAATGTAGTTTCCTTGTTTTCTTTCCCCTTCTTTCCCCTCCCTCTTCAACTGCTTGGATGAAAAGCTGTTGTTTCTCCAAAAACTAAAAATAAAGTATTATTCTCCACGGAGGATGATTTACTCTAATGAGAAAAAAAAAAAAAAAAAAACACACAATGGAACTACATGAATGCAATAAAAACGGACAAGAAATCAAGTAACTTCAAAACTAAAGTGTTTTTGTATGACCAACTAACAGGGAAGACTCAATTATTTCCTGCATTGCTTTTACCATTTTTGTTTGTTTGCTACTGTTAGCGCTGTTAGCTCTAGTTGCTACAGTAACAGTTGTTACTGTTAGCTCTGTTAGCTCTAGTTGTTATTGTTAGCTCTGTTAGCTCTAGTTGTTACTGTTAGCTCTGTTAGCTCTAGTTGCTACAGTAACAGTTGCTACTGTTAGCTCTGTTAGCTCTAGTTGTTACTGTTAGCTCTGTTAGCTCTAGTTGTTACTGTTAGCTCTGTTAGCTCTAGTTGCTACAGTAACAGTTGCTACTGTTATCTCTGTTAGCTCTAGTTGTTACTGTTATCTCTGTTAGCTCTAGTTGTTACTGTTAGCTCTGTTAGCTCTAGTTGTTACTGTTAGCTCTGTTAGCTCTAGTTGTTACTGTTAGCTCTGTTAGCTCTAGTTGCTACAGTAACAGTTGCTACTGTTATCTCTGTTAGCTCTAGTTGCTACAGTAACAGTTGCTACTGTTATCTCTGTTAGCTCTAGTTGTTACTGTTAGCTCTGTTAGCTCTAGTTGCTACAGTAACAGTTGCTACTGTTATCTCTGTTAGCTCTAGTTGTTACTGTTATCTCTGTTAGCTCTAGTTGCTACAGTTATCTCTGTTAGCTCTAGTTGCTACAGTTATCTCTGTTAGCTCTAGTTGCTACAGTAACAGTTGCTACTGTTATCTCTGTTAGCTCTAGTTGCTACAGTTATCTCTGTTAGCTCTAGTTGCTACAGTAACAGTTGCTACTGTTATCTCTGTTAGCTCTAGTTGCTACAGTTATCTCTGTTAGCTCTAGTTGCTACAGTAACAGTTGCTAGTGCTACTGTTACTCTGTCCAGGAGTGTCTGCTGCTGTGCAGATGTCGGCCCGTGTGATATCGGACCAGGTTCGCTGGAGTCTGGTTCCGAGCCAAAAAGAACGAGCGCCTGCTATATTAGTTTGAACCAGCGGGGGGTTGCCGCCGCTGGCATTTCTTTAAAAGCCTCGCTGACCTTTTCCAGGTGAAGGCTCCCGCCCGGAACATTCTCCCCTCGTCTCCCCGCCGTAAATTTAGACCAACAGCATAGATTTAGATTTAGGTACAGACATTTATTTT
>NW_028173972.1:37500-53142 GCF_963971535.1 Notolepis coatsorum | reverse complement strand
ACACCTATACAGACACCTCTCTCTCTCTCTCTCTCTATCTCTCTCTCTCTCTCTCTCTCTCTCTCTCAATTCAATTCAATTCAAAAAGCTTTATTGGCATGAAATTTCACAAATGTTGCCAAAGCACAATTATGACATAAACAGCAAACAACATTATACAATACAACAGCAATATCAACAGAAAAAGATCAAAGAAATAAAGGAGATCTCTCTCTCTCTCTCTGTGTGTGTGTCGCTACAGACACACACCTATACAGACACACCTCTCTCTCTCTCTCTCTCTCTCTATCTGTCGCTACAGACACACACCTATACAGACACACCTCTCTCTCTCTCTCTCTCTCTCTCTCTCTCTCTCTCTCTCTCTCTCTCCTCTCTCTCTCTCTCTCTCTCTCTCTCTCTCTCTCTCTCTCTCTCTCTCTCTCTCTCTCTCTCGCTACAGACAACCCTGTGAGCATGCATGTGTAATGGGTGGGTGGGTGGTTGTCTAGCAACACTGCTCTGTCGAACCCTGTTAGACGGTCGTCGGTACACGCTTCACACTCAGGGCTAGATCCACAAAGAATGGATTGCACGGAGCGAGTTGCACCCTTACTTACAATTCATTATGAATTGAAAACGGGGGGGACCCTGATGTAAACAAGACGAAAGTCTTTCTCTGGTCTGCATCCCCTTAACAGTTGTGTGTATTGAGCGGTACTGTATTCAGTGTATTGTACCCATTCTGCAATCTGTTAAATAAAACTTTCTGTTTTCTCCCATCCCCAATGTTAGTCGTTATGCCAATCCCAATCCCTTCCTGGTCGTTGCGCACTCTACCCCCTACGGTCGGTCTGGGAGAGTGGAGGCTACCACGTGCTTCCTCCGACACACGTCCAGCCAATCAACTGCTTCTTTTCACCTGGCAGCGCGGATTCTCACTGAGAGGGTGTAACGTGTGGAAGGATCACACTACCCCCCTTAGATCCTATCCGCGCTGAGCAGGCGCCCCGACCGAACTGTAGGAGTCGCTGTTTACAACGACCAGGACCCACCCCGCCAGCTTTCCCACCCCCTAACACTGCCAATTGTGTTAGTATGAACGACCAGCCAAGCTGGTAGCAACGCCGAGAGCTGGGCTCGAACCCAGCGTCTCCTGCGTTGGTGGCGAGCGCCTTGCCCACTACACCACCTAGCCGCCCCTTTATATAGTAATTTTATCCCAAAGCTTTTAAAAATGTTGTTCTTCACATTCACCCTTTATATCCACACGTTCACACCGACGGCGGAGGCGACCGTGCGAGGTGCCGACCTGCTCATCGGGGGCAGTTAGGGGTTAACACGTTCACACAGCGACCTCTCTCTCTCTCTCTCTCTCTCTCTCTCTCTCTCTCATTCAATTCAATTCAAATAGGCTTTATTGGCATGAAATATCAACATACTTATTGCCAAAGCAAGTCCAATATACAAACAATAACATATATATTATTAAGCAATAAAACATACCATAATATTAGCAATAAGTAAAACAATCAACAGAAACATATTAAATTACAAAATAATCATTCAATCGGGTAGTCATTTTACAGATGTAGCCACCCAGATACATGTATTTACAGGGCTTGTTCTCTTATTGTATGACAACCATCTACATATTTTGCAGCTAATACTGTACACTGACTTTTCTCCCCACATATATATAACAGCTTTTGATTATCAGGGAGATGGATAAACTGTGGATCAATTTTATTTATTTTATAAAAGAAAACTTCTCTTAGATCCTTGTATTTCTCACAGTATAGTAGGAAGTGAGGTTCTGTCTCAACATCCCCCTGATGACAAAGTGAACACAGCCTGGCCTCTCTGGGCAGCCAGTTCTGCCTGTGACGGCCTGTTTCTATGGCTAGACTGTGTCCACTCAGTCTGTACCGTGTCAATGTCTTTCTTAATTTTATATCATTCACAGTGGTCAGGTATTCTGCCACCGTGTACTCTCTGTTTAGGGTCAAATAGAATTCTAATTTACTTTGAGATTTGGTTGATTTGTTCCAATATTCTATATAGTTTTCTTTTTGTTTTGAGGTTATTTGGTTGGGCCAGATTTTTTGGTATCTGTCCTGAGGCATTTGTGGGCAGAGATTTCTGACTAGCTGGCAGAGGGGACTCTTATCTGGGTTCATCTCTTGGCTCTGAAGGGCTTTGTAGTGGTAGGAGTGGGGGTCACTTGATTGGAGGTGTGTGTAAAATGTTATGGCTCGCTTTTGAATTTGAATGATTAGGGGGTATTGGCCGAGTTCTGCCCTGCATGCATTATTGGCAGTGTGTCTGTGGACCTTAAGTAGGTTTTTGCACAATTCTGCATGCAGTACTTCTAATGGGTGTTTTTCCCATTTTGGGAAATCTTGGTTAGTTAATGGACCCCACACTTCACTGCCATATAATATTATTGGATTTATTACGGAATTTAGAATTTTGAGCCAGGTCCTAATTGGGATGTCAATTGGAATTTTCCTTTTGATGGCATAAAAAGCCCTTCTTCCCTTCTCCTTCAATTCATTCACAGCCATATTGAAGTTTCCATTATGATTTATTTTCAATCCCAAATATGGGTAGCTTTTTGTGTTTTCTAATATGTGTGTGCCTAATTTAAATGTATTATGTGAACTCTGAGACTCGTGTCTCCTTTGAAAGATCATGACTTTAGTCTTCTTCATGTTTACGTTCAGAGACCATGTCTGACAGAACTGGTGGAGGATGTCTAGGTTCTGTTGTAGACCCTCTTTAGTGGCTGACAGCAGAACCAGATCATCTGCGTACATCAGTAATTTTACATTGGTATCGTGCAGAGTCAGACCGGGTGCAGTAGAAAGTTCTAATAACTTTGCTAATTCATTTATATATATATTGAACAATGTTGGGCTTAAATTGCACCCCTGGCGGACTCCGCGACCCTGGGTGAAGAAATCTGTTCTTTTATTTCCAATTCTAACAGCACATCTGTTTTTTGTGTACATGGATTTGATCAAGTCATATGTATTTCCTCCAACACCACTTTCTAGAATTTTGAAGAAAAGACCTTTGTGCCAAATTGAGTCAAAGGCTTTTTCAAAATCGACAAAGCAGGAATATATTTTGTTTTTGTTCTGTTTTACGTGAATGTCAATTAGGGTTTTAAGAGTGTATATATGGTCAGAGGTACGATAATTTGGTAAGAATCCGATTTGGCTTTTACTTAGAACGCTGTGTTCTGTAAGGAATTCTATGAGTCTTGTGTTGATGATACTACATAGAAGTTTGCCCAAATTACTCATCACACAGATACCCCTATAGTTTTTTGGGTCATGTTTATCTCCACTCTTGAAAATTGGGGTTATGAGTCCTTCATTCCAGACATCAGGAAAATAGCCTAGATTTAGTGTCAAATTGAATAATTTTAAAATAGCCAATTGGAATTTTTCAGAGCTGTGTTTAATCATTTCATTTAATATGCCATCTGTACCACAGGCCTTTCTAGCTTTAAGGCACTGGAGTTTTGATTTCAGCTCTTGTTCTGTGATTGGGAAGTCTAAAGGGTTTTGATTATCCTTTATGATATTTTCCCATTTTTGTAATTTTTCACATATCTGGCTGGTTTCCGTTTTTGTATTTAGGGGTACAGTTGTAAAGAGTGATGTGAAGTGGTTTGTCCAAACATCCCCATCTTGGATAGCCATTTCTTCCGGCTTATCTTTATTCAATGAGTTCCAGTGGTCCCAGAAGGAGTTAGAGCTTAGAGAGTCCTCTATTTTGCACAATTGTTTATTTACGTGATTGTTCCTTTTAATTCTGATGGTCTTTTTGTAGTGTTTCAATGATTCACAGTATTGGAGGCGTAGGGTGTCATTTTGTGGGTTTATGTGTTTCTGTTTTGATATTTTTCTTAGCTGTGTTCTAAGAGCTTTACATTCTTTGTCAAACCATTGGTCCTTTTTAGTTTTTCTCTGTTTGTTACCTGATAGTTTTCTTTCAAATATATAATTGATGTGTTCTACAGCTAGGTTTACTCCTTCAACACTGTTAGAGTATGGCATGGCTAGGAACGTATCTAACAGTGATTGTGTCTCATCACTGGCGATGGCTCTCTGGTAGTCCTGCATGCTGTTCTGGGACCATCTGTAGTATTTGGGGATGTTGTATAGTTTACTGGGCTGTGTAGGGGGATTTTTGAGCGACTCAGTTCTTTTCATGTATGCAGTGATCTGACTGTGGTCGGAGAGTGGGGTCAGGGGTTTGACTGTGAATGAACTGAAGGATACTGGATCCAGATCTGTTATCATGTAATCTACTGTGCTGCTGCCAAGGGGTGAGCAGTAAGTGTACCTTCCTTGTGAGTCCCCTCTCACACGCCCATTGACAAGGTAGAGACTCAGTCCTCTACACAGCTGTAATAAATCCTTTCCATTTTTGTTTATGGAAGTGTCATGGTTATTTCTAGGGGACTGGTTTACATGGTTGCATATGGTGTGGTCAGATATGAAATTGTCTCCATGTGTACTGGTGAAATCAGGGTGGGTTCCCGTTCGGGCGTTGAAGTCACCGCAAACAAGCACATGACCTTGACTTTGGTAAAGACATATTTCTGATTCAAGGTTGGAGAAGATGTCGTCTGAGTAATATGGAGACCCAGTGGGTGGTACGTAAATTCCACAGATAAATAGGTCTCTCTGAGAGGGGATTACTTCTTTATTTAGTTTTAACCAAATATGATTGTTCCCGGTTTTTAGAATCTGTATTGACTGGTGGAGTTGTGATTTGTACCAAATTATCAATCCCCCTGAGTCTCTGCCCTGACTAATATGTTTCGTTTTATTCGATGGCAAAATGACTTCTCTATAGTGAGGAGGGCAGTGTGTGTCTACATCTTCTCTGCACCATGTCTCAGTTAGGATTAAGAGGTCATTGTTTGTTATAGCCTGTAAAAAATCTGAGTCTCTACTCTTAAGGCCGTATGTTGAAGAGCAAAGACCCTGTATGTTCCAGCAACTAATGGCGAATGATTGCATTTTGTACAAAAATTATATAAAGGTATAAAAGGTTATAACTAAGGTATAAGGGTATTCAGTCAATGAAAAATATATATAAAGGTGTTCAAAGGTATAAAGGTTATAGGGTATAAAGGTATTCAGTCAATGGACGAACATCACAGAATGAATTCAACAACAACAAAGGCGACAGCAGGCAGTTGGCCTGCTTTTCTTTTGGTCGATTGCTAGCTTGTAGTGAGAAGTTTACTGCATAGCGTGTATAACATTTGTTTGATCTCATTCAGCTCTGATGTGGGTGGGGGGGGGGGGCCTGGTCAGGGCGGATGCATAGGTCATCTCCTGCGGCGGACGGTGAGGGGGTCGGCTGGGGGGACGTCTCCTCTCACTGGGTGGGTTGGAAGGGTGGGGTGTGGGCTGGGGGCGGTTGAGGGGTCGGCTGGGGGGATGTCTCCTCTCGCTGGGTGGGGTGGAAAGGTGGGGTATAGGTGGGGCATAGGTTTGTGGGGTGACTCCTCGTGGGTATCTCATGGGCCTGTGCTTTCTCGGAGAGGCCGGTGTGTGACTGGGTCTGTTGGGGTTGCGTCCGAGGGCAGCATCCTTTAATGTTTTTGCAAATGTCCTCACTCCCGCATTGTTTAGGTGTAGCCCATCATTATTAAAGTCCCATCTGCCGATGTTTGTGTGGTGGGCCAGGTGGACATTTTTGAGGGCAGCACAGTTTCTTGAGGTCTCCATGTTGATTTCGTGAATGATGTATGGAGGGGTGTCCATCCTGGGGAGGAGGGTGGAGATGATTACTCTGGTGTGTGGGAACTCCCTGGAGGCCTTCTCAGCCACCCTGGTCATTGCTTCAGCAGTTCTATTCTGTAGGTAGTGGAGGTCATTTGTGCCTGTGTGCACCACCATGGGGGCTCCCTAGAGTGTCCTGTCTGAGCAGCTCCATGGCGTGGCCTGTGTTCCGACAGCGCTTGGCTGTCACCTTGAGGCCCGGGAAGAGGCGTGCTGTGTCCAGGTATTTGCCATTGGAGTCCATGAGGAGGACTACCTGGGCTTCGGGCTGGGCTGGTCTGGTGGACTGGGGCCGTGGCTCGGGTGGAGGTTGGGCTGCTGGAAGGGGGTCTGAGTCCAAAGGTATGTCATTGGGTGTCAGGCTGGGAGGGGTAAGTGGGGTCAGGGGGGGGGGGGGGGGTATATTCTGGTTTGGCAGTAGGGGGGGGTGGGGTGGTGGGTGTTGGAGCAGAGGACCGCTTTTGATCGGGGGGGAATGTATGTATTCTTTCTTCTTGTCGTTGTAGCTTTACTTCCTCTATCTCACTGCGTAGAGACTCCTCCCGGCTGTTTGTATCTTCCTTCATGGCTTTCATCCGGGCCTGTAGGGTGTTGTTGTCCTGCTCTAGCTCCCGCATGGTTTCTGTGAGCTCCATGACCGTCCTCTGGGTCTCCCTCAGCTCTGAAGTGGTCTGCTCCCCGTTCCTCTTCAGATGACGGAGCTCTTCTCCCAGCTGCTGAATGGTGCAGGGCTCAGTCAGCCTGGCCAGAGTCATCTCTTTAAATTCAGTAAACTCCAGCTCCAGGAGAGATACGCTTTCTCTCAGCTGCTGGACCAGTTTGGAGGGTGTTGAAGGAGTGTGGATGGATGGGCTGACTGGTGCTCTTTGTGCTGGCAGTGGCATCACTGGGTTCACTGTGTGGTTGGAGGGAGTTGGAGTGGCACAGTCAGAAGGGCTAGTTGCTGGTTTTGACTCTGATATTTCTGTGTCTGTGTTCACCTTGTCCTCTTCTGTCTGTGTGTCCGCAGCCTTGTTGGTATTGGGCACAACTCTCTCCACTTCCGTTTTTATTTTTGGGAAAAGCTCTTGAAATATGTTGAGGTTTGCTTCATTTCCCTGTACTAATACAGTCCCTTTAACATAGTAAGAGATTGTTAGAACTGGGTTATCAGTGTCCAGGGTCTCATCATGGCATATCGTGTGGCGTCCTCCTCGACCGATGCCTTCTTTCACAACATGGTCATAGTGGTTGCAGATCACCTGTTTCCAGGAGTTAACATGTTCTGTGTGGAAGATGAGGTCATTCATCACCATCTTGTCCTTATAGACAGTGTAGTCAGCATACAGCTCTTCTGGGTGGGCCAAAAGTGTCTCCTCCTTGTGTTTTTTCTTGTTTTTATTACTTTTGCAACTAGGAGGGTACTCAACTTCTCTGCTGCACAGCCTGTTTTGGTTATTTTCCATGGCAACACACCAGGTAATACACAAACTTAACTGACTGAGACTGTTGTTATTAGCTTTTTGTACAAGATATTATTTAGGATTTAGCTGGCTGGCTAGCTGTCGTTATCTAACGTTGTGTAGCTACGCAGCTAACTGGCATTATATGCAGCCAGGCAGGTCGGCAGCTAACGCAGCTAACTGTCGTTATATGCAGCCAAACTGTCCCGCTAGCTAACGCAGCTAACTATCGTTATATGCAGTCAAACGGTCCCGCTAGCTCTCGTAGTGACGTTATAAAGAGCCAAACCGTCCCGCTAGCTAACGCAGCTAACTATCGTTATATGCAGCCAAACGGTCCCGCTAGCTCTCGTAGTGGACGTTATAAAGAGCAAACCGTCCACGTTAGCTAACGCAGCTAACTATCGTATAATGAGCCAAACGGTCCCGTTAGCTCTTGTAGCAATGTTATATTGAACCAGTAACGTTATAATGAGCCAAACGGTTCCGTTAGCTCTTGTAGCAACGTTTATTGAACCACACGGTCCCGTTAGCTCTTGTAGCAACGTTTTATTGAACCCAACGGTCCCCGCTAGCTCTCGTAGCTAACGGTGTCAGTATACCTGACTACTCTGTTAGCCTCCTTAGCTGCTTGTAGGGCCGTTGTCTCCTTGCTACTTGCTCTTCTCTTTGGATTTAAATGTTGGTCTTTGTCCTATTGGATCTATATATATTCATGTTGCCTTTGTGAAGTTATCTCTTCCTTCTGTTTAGTTATTCCATTAACAGTTTGAATATTCTTTAGGGGTTCATCTTAGCTGAACTTAGCTGAACCTCTTATCTGCTGTGTCTCTCTCTCTCTCTCTCTCTCTCTCTCCTCTCTCTCTCTCTTTCTCTTTCTCTCTCCTCTCTCTCTCTCTCTCTCTCTCTCTCTCTCTCCTCTCTCTCTTCTCTCCTCTCTTCCTCTCCTCTCTCTCTCTCTCTCTCTCTCTCTCTCTCTCTCTCTCTCTCTCTCTCTCTCTCTCTCCCCCCCTCCCCCCCTCCTCTCACCTTGCAGACCCGTGCCAGGGCGTGCCACCCTGCCGTGGCTGTAGCTTGTGCCCGTCTGCTCCTGGCTCTTCTCCGTGAAGAAGAAGTAGACCTTGTCGTCGTCTCCCGTGTCGCCGCCCTCGCTCTCTCTCACCAGCGCTGAGCCCACGAAGTCGGCCTCTGTTCAGGTTCAGGTTCAAGTTCGTTTATACGTGTCATAATAAGATACAGAATACTTTATGATGAAATGCTTGTTTCTGTATGAGCCCCTGAGAGTGTGCTACATTAACAGTAAAGAAATAAGTAAGTCGGCGGCGGACCGCAAATGACATCTGGTCATAAATCAATATTTTCCAGACTGTTCTATAAAAGTAGCGATTTTTTATTTCAAACGTATTCAAGTATAAACATCATAACCCCATGTCACAACAGCATTCAGAATGTATATAATCATCGATACGTTCGTTTAGGAATAGGTTAAAGTGTGTATTAGATAGATTTTCCTCTTCGAAATGTCTGTATAATCGACGAGAGGCGACCATTTTGTAAACCTTGAATCATGGGAATTATAGTTTTTTTTTGCTGCCATTTTGTAGCGGAGATCCAGAGCTATGGATCTGCGTTGGGATTTTTCAGAACTACACTTCCTGTAAAGTTCTATGGGGTTCAAGGTTCAGAGGTCTTATGAATTATTTCAATAACTCTTATTATTCTGGATAATTCTACCACAAAAGGTAAAGTTTTTGACAAATATTGAAACGCAGTTAGTTTCTCTTCCCTATTGTTAGCATGCAGCAACAATTAGATCTGAAATTAGTAGGGCTGTCCCCGACTAAGGATTTGGATGGTCGACTATGATTGGCCAAAATTTGTCGTTAGGCGACTATTGGTCGACAAAAAAAATATATAATATATATATATATATATATAATATATTTTTTTTTTTAAATGTAATTATTAATTTATTTTTATTTTTTATCATTCCATTTGGGCTGTGGGGTGCTTAATGTCTGAAGGAGTAGACTGAAGGCTCTTGTCCTCTGCAAAAGGACTTTTTTGTACACATGATCTCAAGAGGGTACTGAACGAGATCAGTGGCTGTTTTTTATGTTTGGTCATTATTAGCACGGTGTTATTCACTGTCAAAGATGCAAAGAAAAATCATAATTCATATTCTCCTTTGTTTCATCACAATTTAAGCAAGCCTAGTGATAGACACAATATTTCTGACACTGGAATACATTCACTGAGGTCCATAGATGTCCCTAGATACAAAGAATATGCAAATGAGACTCCGGTAGCGCTTGCCTGACCGCAGCAGTTCAAAGAGGCAGTTGTTTGGGTTGTGAGGGGAGATGTGGGTTTTACACACTACGTTTGTTGGCTCATTACCGGTTTGGAAAGGCTGGGGGGGGAAACCTGATCCTAACCAGGTAGCATTAAAAGACAGGACAGGGCTGATCTCTGTAGATCAGTGGTTCTCAAACTACGGGCCGCGACCCAAATTGGGGTCACGGGTAGGTGACAGTGGGGTCGCGCAATTGGCAAGTAAACAAATAATAATAATAAAAACTAATTTTTTTTTATGTTCTGGCAACATATTCTGGCTAAATATGCCTCGTTTTATAAATGTGTATTGATAACATAATGCTGTAATAAAATTTTCTAATAAATATGCATGATCAAGTTCAACAACGTGCGCGTTTATTTTGATATTCCTTAATTCCACGTTTGAAATTACGCAATACATTAACACTTTGCATGCCACGCCCGAGATTATTCGGGTTTACCCCCCGCGGGTTCAATGCCCACGCCCGAGAATATTCGTTTTATTCGTTTTTTTTTTTAGCGATCTGAAATCATAATATTATTGCATCAAGCGAGTTTACCATTGGACATTTAGCTGTGTTTTACAGTATACTCGGTGGATCAATAAACATATCGATTTTTTCGAATGGCGATCAGGAATTGGACTAAACCATTTGGATACCATCTGATCTCAGGTAAGGAATCTATGTTATCAGTATTAGGATTAATTAGACTCGTTTTCACAGAGATATAAGCTTTTATGTGATTATGTGTTATCGCTGTTTGACTGTGCGCGCTGTCAGGAAATAGGGAGACTCGATTTTCGGCTCGCCACAAGAGCGTGCGTGCGTACACACATACTATCGATAATCTAGCGTTTATTTGAAAACGATTCATGACATGGCCGAACAATGACAACCTTCTAGAATATTCCAGTAAAAGGCGATTATCATGGAGTGTGTTGTTTTTCCCGTGAAAACGAGTGATTTTCAAAATGCTCGAAAACGGAAATGAAGCGATAAAAAAAAATGCCACGACAATGGTGACTGGAAAATGAGTCTTTGATAAGCGACGGGGCAGATTAGACACATAATTTAAAACATAGATTAGGCGATATTAACGTTAACATTGTGGAGTGGATGGTGGGCATTCAAGGGGGTCAAAAAAGGAAAACACGGCTGGCTCTCAAAGTGTTAAGTGTGTGGTCCCCAAAAGAAATCATAAATAAAATGACTGTCGATGATGACTTGAGTCCGAGTCCTGGACCGGAGCACTACAACACTGGTTGATTGATTGGACTGAAGTCTGGGCAAACGTTCGGCTATCGTCACGTAAACCCGGATCATCAACAGATTAATCTTAATTTTATTCATAGGACTTACCTAACTCCTATTCGACTGAACCGTATGGGGCTTAAACAAGACTCTCGATGTTCCTCATGTACAAACGGTGATAGTGGTACATTTATGCATATGTATTGGGAATGCCCGCCTGTTAAGATATTTTGGGAAGAAATAACCACACTATTATCAGGATTTTTGTTTATGACAATACCTGTAATGCCTTCTGTATTGTTGCTGAATGATGTCTCTCAGTTATCACACTCTGTACTTGTTAAGAGGCTAATCTTGTCCGGTCTTACGGCTGCCAAAAAGCTAATAGCATCACGCTGGATTCAACCTGATAAAATGTGCCGGAGGGTATGGATTCTTACCTATCTTGATGTGATTTACCTGGAGATATCTACCGCACGAATTCTAGGTGTTAATGAAGCCAGCATAGCAATCTGGTTTAGGAGTGGTGGAGAGGATAAAGCATTATATGAACTAATCCTTGGTATCAAACGGAATAATGGATGTATTCAAGGGGGGTCCGGTGGGGGGGGGTAAGAACGAGCAAGAGCATTTATGTGTTGTATTGTTTTGTAATTAATCTGTGTATATCTTTAATCTTTAATCTACATCTATTTTAATTTTAAAAACCGGGCTGTCATTATTGTTATTAATATGTCGGTAATAGCCCTGTGATTTCTAGTGGATTTCTACTGTAAATGTTGTATGCCATGTCAAAAAGAAAAAAAAAACATTTGTTCAAAAAACACTGGTTAGAGAGGTGAGCTACTGTTTGGGGCAAGGCCTTCCTCCACAACTCCACACTGGTGTATCTCGGTCATCAGCTCATCAGCCCACGTCATTCATTCCACTCCTACCGTACCCACTAGGGGTGTAAAGGTACACGTATCCTTACCCAACCGTTTCAGTACTGGACCTATAAGGTTCAGTACGGCTGTGTACCGGACCAATACAACGGTATGTTGTTAACCACTAACGACCACCCACCGGGGGCTGTTTTTTTTCACAATCTAATATAATTCTTTTTAAATTTTTTATTTAACAAATCGATTATTCATTTCAATATAGAATATTCGTTGACAGCCCTACAAGTACAATTAGTCACTGCACACTACATCACCCCCGAGTGGAACATGGAAAGCCAAACTTTCCCCCCACTGTACCGAAAACCCGTACCGAACCGTGACTTCAAACCGAGGTACGTACCGAACCGTGGTTTTTGTGTACCGTTACACCCCTAGTACCTATACCGTCCAACCAGCGAGTGGGGGCGTACCTATACCTACCGTCCAACCAACGTGCGGGGGCGTACCTACCTACCGTCCAACCAGCGAGTGGGGGGCGTACCTACCGTCCAACCAGCTTGTGGGGGCGTACATACCGTCCAACCAGCGCGTGGGGCGTACCTACCGTCCAACCAGCGCGTGGGGGCGTACATACCGTCCAACCAGCGCGTGGGGGCGTCCTCCGTCTTCAACACGGGAGACGCAAAGTTACGACGAATGTCTGGAAAGCTCCGGAACTCATACTGAGAGGCTGTGTACATCTTTTGGTCTGCAGATTACAAAAATCGATGAATCCATTTATATACAATGTA
Organism: Notolepis coatsorum; assembly: GCF_963971535.1. Classification (NCBI taxonomy): domain Eukaryota; kingdom Metazoa; phylum Chordata; class Actinopteri; order Aulopiformes; family Paralepididae; genus Notolepis; species Notolepis coatsorum. The sequence continues at coordinate 40,643 of NW_028173972.1, read as the reverse complement.
TAGATATTAGGGCTGTGCCCGACTAAGGATTTGGATAGTCGACTTTGATTGGCCGAAATTAGCCGATAGTCGACTATTAGTCGACTATGAAAAAAAGAAATATATTGAAAAAATAAAAAGTATAATATTTGTATCATTCCATTTGGGCTGTGGGGGGTGCTTAATGTCTGAAGGAGTCGACTGAAGGCTTCTTGTCCTCTGCTAAAGCATGCAATTGGTCCACTGATGGATACATCTTGATATTTGTCTAGTCTAGTGTGTTCATTAGACGGGTGAAATCCTCTTTCAGTGCCTCTGTGCCTGTTTTCTTAGGCAGTTAGCCTCTGGTATGCGTGCCATTAGCGTTAGCCACGCTTCTAGGACTCTTTTCTTTTGGAAAGAATGATAAAAAAATTAAAATAATAATAATAAAAAAATTAAAATTTGCATTCGACTAAGAGGTTGGCAGTCGACTACGGCTCCTTTCGATCGATTAGTCAAGTCAAGTCAAGTCAAGAGTTTTAATTGTCACGGCATACAAGTATACAATGAAATGCGGGTGGTCTTGCCCGCGACGCAGTGGTACAACATATAATAGAATCCAATAAAATACAGTGGTACAACATATAATAGAATCCAATAAAAAAAAACATTGTGCAATAAACAGGTAACAGTAACATGGTGTGACATCTCGGTATCTGTACATAGTATTTACTGAGCATATAGGACATGCTAGGTAGCTTTAGTAGTGCAATACACTGTTCCTGTTGTTATACTAATTTAAAGTGGCCTTTCCTCTTGGCCATAAGTGTGCGTGTGTGCGGCATGAGTGTGTGCCCGCTCGTGTTAAAGTGGCTGCTAGTGTGTGAGCGTGCACAGCGTGCGTGTCGTGTGTGTGCTCGTGTGTGCTTGTGTGTGGATAGTTCAGTTTCTGTGGCACTCAATGTTCATTGTTCAAGGCTCTGATGGCTGGGGAAGAAGCTTAGCCTAGCCTCTCCGTCCTAGTAGCTGGGGTTCGCAGGCGTCTGCCTGACCGCAGCAGCATGAACAGGCTGTTATTGGGGTGGTGGGGGTCTTTCATTATCCTGCAGGCTCTGGATTTGCACCTCTTGTTGTATAGAACCTGCAGGGGAGGTAGCGCAATACCCGTGGTGCGCTAGGCTGAGCGCACCACTCTCTGTAGGGCCTTCTTGTCCTGTGCCGTGCTGTTTCCATACCAGGCAGTGATGTTCCGGTCAAGATGCTCTCTACAGCTCCTGAGTAGAAGGACTGGAGTATCTTCCCCGATACTCTGAACTTCCTTAACTGTCTCAGGTGGTAGAGGCGCTGCTTCGCTTTCTTTACTACTGTCTATGTGTGTTGACCATGTCAGATCCTCTGAGATGTGACTATTCGACTAATAGGGGTCAGCCCTAATAGATATAGATATATTTATTTTTTCACAGCTTTGATTGGCGGCTGCAGCAGGCGGGCCTTACCTACGATGAGGCCAGTGTAGCCAGTCGTTGGTCCATAAGGACACTTGTCTCTGCCGTCCTCGGTTCCGGATGACATCACGAAGGTCTCCTCGTGCTAGACGGGACGGAAATGAGTCGGGACTCTAATTAGTATTATGGAGAGGGTCTCTAAAAGGAAAAGAGGACCCTAACCCGAGTCACCTTTGTCACGGAACTGGTCAAATGGGTTAGGGTTAGTGTTTTCTTCACGTGTGTTTGTGGATAGAGTTGGCTAGATTTTAGTATGTGCCAAAAAAGTAGCTCAGTATCACATCTTGGACTCACACAAACAAACAACATTGGACATCGAAACAGAGTCCACAACAACAAAATCAACCGAGAAACGACGTTACGAAATAAGTAAACCGACACACGAGATCACAAGATAAACGGGACAAACGACACAAAACTCAGATATTGCGGATAATTAAGATGAATACATTTAAAAATAAGTGCTCTGAAGGCAGTACTTACTATGTAGGCACAGAGGGGTCTGAAGGCGGTTCGTGCCACACATGTACAGGTGGGTCGAGTTGAACCTCTGTAGGAAGCGGATGTGATTAAAACACTCCGTCTGCAAGAGAGAGAGAGAGAGAGACAGAGAGAGAGAGACAGAGAGAGAGAGACAGAGAGAGAGAGGGGAGAGAGAGAGAGGGGAGAGAGAAAGAGGGGGGGAGAGAGAGAGAGAGGGGAGAGAGAGAGAAACAGTAAACAGCGATAAAAGGTGTGTGTGTGTGTGTGTGTGAGAGAGAGAGAGAATACAAAGAGAGAGAGAGAGAGAAGAGAGAGAGAGAGAGAGAGAGGAGAGAGAGAGAGAGAGAGGAGAGAGAGAGAGCCCCACCCGCCTCGACTACTGCAATGCTCTGTACACGGGCATTGACAAGTCCCTCCTCCGCCGCCTACAACTGGTGCAGAACGCAGCCGCGCGCCTCCTCACCAAAACAAGAAAATACGAACACATCAGCCCAGTTTTGGCCTCGCTCCACTGGCTGCCTATTAGCTTCAGGATCGATTTTAAATTACACTAAATGTTTTTAAATCATTAAATGGCACGGCTCCCTCCTATCTGTCCGAGCCCCTGCACCGCCACACCCCCCACCGATCCCTCAGATCAGCTGACCAGATGCTATTGGTGGTACCCAGAACCAGGCTCAAAACTAGGGGAGACAGAGCTTTCTCCACCGCAGCGCCTAGACTGTGGAACAGCCTCCCCCTCAGCGTACGGACTGCCCAGACCGTGCAGGCTTTTAAATCACTCTTGAAAACCTACCTGTTCTCCTTGGCCTTCCCCCCCACTTAACCACCACTAGACCCCTGGCCCTTCTATCCTCTTTGTTTTACTGTGTCCTACCAGTTTTTATTACTTTCATTGCTTTATTATGTTTTTAATCCTATATCTTGCACCATACTGTTTGTTTTTGTTGCTTTCATTGCTTTGCTATGTTTTTTTTCTTTCTTTTAATCTTATACCTTGCCTCACACTAATTTGTTTTTATCAACTTGCTTGTGAAGCACTTTGGTGTCAGCTGCCGCTGCCTGGAAATGTGCTATACAATAAAACTGACTTGACTTGAGAGAGAGAGAGAGAGAGAGAGAGAGAGAGAGAGAAGAGAGAGAGAGAGAGAGAGAGAGAGAGAGAGAGAGAAGAGAGAGAGAGAGAGAGAGAGA
>NW_028173972.1:32500-35000 GCF_963971535.1 Notolepis coatsorum | reverse complement strand
AGAACACAACAGAGTGTAGAGGTGAGGAGAACACAACACAGAGTGTAGAGGTGAGGAGAACACAACACAGAGTGTAGAGGTGAGGAGAACACAACACAGATGTAGAGGTGAGGAGAACACAACACAGAGTGTAGAGGTGAGGAGAACACGAGAGTGTAGAGGTGAGGAGAACACAGAGTGTAGAGGTGAGGAGAACACACACAGAGTGTAGAGGTGAGGAGAACACAACACAGAGTGTAGAGGTGAGAACACAGAATGTAGAGTGAGAACACAACACCAATTGGGTTGAGTGGTTTTATATTTGTTAAATGTTAGAGAGAAATTACACTATTGGGGTAAAAAAATATATATATATTAGGGCTGTCAGTTTATCGCGTTAATTAGATTAATTAATTACACAGCAAATTATCGCGTTATGAAAATTAACTCAAAATTAATTACAAAAAAAAGTTTTTTTTTTTTTTTTTTTTTTTAAATAATATTTTTTTTGTATCTCATTCATTCCATAAGAATGTAGAATACACATTACAGACTTTTTTATTTTTTAATATGGTCCATTTGCATGTTCTTGGTATCCGATTCTAGGGACATCTATGAATCTCAGGGAATGTATTCCCAGTGTCAGAAATACTGTGGGGCTAGGATCCAAGATCCACAAAGAATGGATTGCACGGTGCAAGTTGCACCCTGGTCTGCATCCCCTTAACAATTGTGTGCCGTACTGTATTGTACCATTCTGCAATCTGTTAATAACATTTTCATTCAATCAATCAATCTGCGCGGTGATTGATTGAATGAAAATTTTATTTTGAGTAATTGTAATGAACCAAATGAGAATATCAATACATTTGTTTGTATCTTTGACTGTGAATAACACCATGCTCAAATTGACCAGACCTGAAAAATCTAAGCAAATTAATAGATGGAAGATGATTAAACAGAAGGTTTTGTAGATACAGTACTGAATTCTGCCATCCGGACACATGCAATTTGAAATATGATTATATAATATAGAATATCAGGCATAAAATGGTTATGCGATTAAAATGCGATTAATTAGATTAATTAATTACAAATCCTGTAATTAATTAGATTAATTTTTTTAATCGCCTGACAGCACTAATATATATATATATATATATATATATATATATATATATATATATATATATATATATATATATATATATATATATATATATATATATATATATATATATATATATATATTAGTGGTGGGACTTGATTAAAAATGTTAATCGAATTAATTCGAGACTTTATAGTTAATTAATCTAAATTAATCACATTTTAATCACATATCAATATTTGATGTGAAAAGCAAGATTTTTCAATTCAAATGGATTTTGGTATACGAGTGAATCAATGAATATACCTATACATACGTTTAAGCAGCAAAATCCTGTATTAGCTACTACACACAGACCAACAGATTTAACAAAGTGCAGTAATTTTAGGAATAATATATATAGTGCAAAGGACCTTTTGTAAACTCAAGCACTTTCGAGGTAAAAGTAAAACGCAGTACTTTCAAGTAAATTCCAGAACAGTTGACCATTGAATATTTTTTTCAGTATTCTGTATGAACAAACCAGACTAAGAAAAAAAGTTATTTGAAATGTATTATACTTTATACGTATAGCACATGCATGAGTCTGGTCTCCTTTGAAAGGTAACATTCTTACACAATAAAGAAAAATCATCATGCGATTAAATGCATAAATTTTTTTACTTTTAATTCTTCTGTAGTTAATTAATCGCAATGAATGCAATAAAGTCCCAGCCCTAATATATATATATCGATGGCCAAAGAGCAAAACCTCTGCATTAAAATAAAGTGGGGAGAAACCTCCTATCTTCCCTTTGCGAGCACTAATACCTGATTGGTATTGTTAACACATAATATAATAATATAGTAAAAAAATAAATGCATTTTTCAGATAGGACATTTTGCTCTTCGGCCATTGATTGTATTCCTAAATCGTTTCACGAATGCAGAGTCTGAAAAGGTTTACTGATTTAGATTTGACTGCATTTTAACCGTTACGTTATTGGTTTTGATAGTCTATCAGTGAGCTGGATGCAATCCTACCTTGAGGGGAGGGAACAGATGGTGGAGGTAAACGGTACCCTATCCCCCCCCTCCCAGTGAGCTGTGGTGTTCCACAAGGAAGCATACTAGAACCGCTACTGTTCCTAATTTATGCAAATTACATGTCGTCAGCTTGTGACTGCAACTTGTTCCTGTGCTCGGACGACTCAGCCCTGCTGGTCTCTGACAAGAACAAGTTACAGGTTGAAAAACCCTCAGCTCTGAACTAGGCAAAATCTGCATATGGCTCGCTGATACAAACTATCATTACACATGGGCAAAACAGAGTCCATTCTCTTCGGTTCAAATAACAAACTCAGCAAGGCCGACGGCTTCTCAGTTACAGTGGGTGACAATATTGTCACAAGGAAAGATGAAATTACCTACCTG
>NW_028173972.1:0-27500 GCF_963971535.1 Notolepis coatsorum | reverse complement strand
ATTACATCACATAGTAAGTAGTGTGTGTGTGTGTGTGTGTGTGTGTGTGTGTGTGTGTGTGTGTGTGTGTGTGTGTGCGTGTGCGTGTGTGTGTGTGTGTGTATGTGCGTGTGGGTGCGTGTGTGTGTGTGTGTGTTTAATAGTTTCTTGTCTTACTGTCTGCTTTTCCAGGCTATATTGGGATGCAGCTGTTTGACAGTGTAAGATACTAATGAGCTTCACTCACACACACACACACACACACACACACACACGCACACACGCACACACACACGCACACACACACACACACACACACACACACGCACACGCACACACGCACGCACACACACACACACACACACACTATGTTGGAGCCGGTCTGGTCGCGAGCAGCTTTAGGGTTACAGCACCTTTATAAACATGATAAACCAAGACTCCGCTTTGCCTATAGAGACATGACATCAGGGTCAGCACTAACGTATTAAATACACACGCACACACACACACACACACACACACACACACACACACACACACACACACACACACACACGCACACACACGCGCGCACACAGACGTGCACTAAGGCTGTTTCCCCGAAGCCTGTTTTTGTGATTCGAACTTCGTCAGGGTTTTTCGAACGTTGACGTTCGAACCTTCGTTTTTAATAAATAAATAAAAATGTATATATATATATATGTTTTTATCCTCAAATACAATTTTAATAAAGTGATTAATCTGATTAAATGCGTCTTTTTTCTTTTATTAAATCAACTTTCCAGACCCAGCCCAGGGAGAAGCCCCAGCCCAACTAAATCAATTAAATCTACTTTCTTTAATGAATATAACTAGGGATGCTCGATATTGGCTTTTTTACCGATACCGATATACCGATATTGTCCAACTCTTAATTTCCGATACAGATATCAACCGATATCAACCGATACCGATATATGCAGGGTTTCCCCCCCCAAAAAAACTGAATAATTTCAGGTAATTAACATTACATATCTCTTGTTGTGGAATTAACACAACATTATGCATACTTTTGACAATAAATTAAATCAGAATTTGTTCTTACTTGCTTGCCTGGGTAAATAAAGGTTATAGAAATGTAAAAAAAAAAATGAAAAAAAATTATTGAAAACCGATACCGATATTTTCCGATATCACATTTTAATGCCGATATCGGCCGATAATATCTCTAAATATAACTCATCAATTTCTTCTACTATAATATTAGTGTAGCCTAATCTTTATCTGCAACTGTGAAGAAAAACCACATTGGTTGAAAAAAAAAAAATATTATAATAATAAAAAAAAATGAACACAGGTCGGTTGGGGGACGCCTGCACAGCAGAGACAGGAAGTGGCGGGGGGTAGTGTGAGCCTCCCACACGTTACACCTCGCCAATGAGAGTCCGCGCTGGCAGGTGAAAAGATGTGACAGGCTGCCTCCTCGTGTACCGGAGGGGACACGTGATGCAAGGCTTCTATCCTCCCTACGACCGACCTGTGGGGGGCATATGCGAGCAACGATCAAGACAGGGGGAGGGGAGAATTGGAAACGGGGAAATTGGGATGTGGAGAAAAATTGAAAAATAAGGAGAAAAAGTGGATACAAAAAAAATTATATTTATTGTCCATTTTTACACAAGGCAGCTTAAATGTGTCTTTTGCCCAATCCCTCCTAGTTACACGCACACGTCACCCACGCACACGTCACCCACGCACACGTCACCCACGCACACGTAATCTGCAGGTCCTGGAGGTTTCAACAAGTTCAATTGAACCCTTTCACTGCCACACTGCCAAAGGGTTAACCCTTTCACTGCCACACTACCAAAGGGTTAACCCTTTCACTACCACCCCCACCACCTCCTAATAGACAGTCTCCTCCCCACCGCATGTATATATTCCCTCCCCGCCGTATGTATATCTCTCTCCCACCCACCCACCCCCTCCTAATGTACAGTCCCCTCCCCATCATATGTATATACTCTGTCAGGATCTAGGGGTAACAGTACTATATATTTGAATACCGTTTATGTCACAAATGTATCAGTACTAAATACCTGTATGTCCCTATGCCATAAATGTCATGTATGTTGTGTATGTCATAAATGTCTATATGAATTGAAAATGGGGGACCCTGATGTAAACAAGACGAAAGTCTTTCTCTGGTCTGCATCCCCTTAACAATTGTGTGTATTGAGCCGTACTGTATTGTACCCATTCTGCAATCTGTTAAATAAAGTTTTCATTCATTCATTCATTCATTCAAAGGGTTAACCCTTTCACTGCCACACTACCAAAGGGTTAACCCTTTCACCGCGACAATACAGAAGGTTAACTCTTTCACTGCCACACTACCAAAGGGTTAACCCTTTCACTGCCACACTACCGAAGGGTTAACCCTTTCACTGCCACACTACCAAATTGTTAACCCTTTCACTGCCACAATACAGAAGGTTAACCCTTTCACTGACACACGACAAAGGGTTAACCCTTTCACCGCGACAATACAGAAGGTTAACCCTTTCACTGCCACACGACTTAACACGGGTTAAGGCTTTTTAAGACCTTTTTAATACCACTTAAGAGCTAAATGTTACGCCAATTTCACGACCATACTAGAAAGAAACACATAGCGACACTGAACTGGCGGCTGCACTTGAGGCACTTACTCAGAGAGGTCAGAGAGGTCAGAGAGGTCAGAGAGGTCAGAGAGGTCAGAGAGGTCAGAGAGGTCAGAGGTCAGAGAGCCTGCAGTATCAATCGAGTTGCTTTTCCTTGTGACACGCGGGTTATCCGATTTTATGATCACTAGATTCTCCGACTAGCTCTCCGTCTTGATTCAAAGTCTGAAACAGAACGAACTGACCTGTCCGTGGCTGAGCATGAATTCATTCAATCTTTCTTTATACTCGATAAATACACTGAGTGTATCGTACTACACTAGCGTAGTGTCTACTAGGGCTGACCTCGACTAGTCGAATAGTCGACTAATCGATCAAAAGGAGCCGTAGTCGACTGCCAACCTCTTAGTCGAATGCAAATTTTTTGGTTTCGGGTACCCAGGTAGCTCATTCGCAAGGATCATTTTGCGAATGAGCTACTGCTAGCTTAGGCAAAATCTTGTGTAAAGCCTATGGGACAAAGCCGGCTAGTTAACTAGCTGAGACACGTGCTACCTAGCTAGCTGGGTACCCAGCTAGCTGACACATTTGTGACCTAGGTAGTGAGCTAGCTCATTCGCAAATGTGTCTTTGCGAATGAGCTAGCTGGGTACCCAGCTAGCTAGGTCATCTTTGCGAATGAGCTAGTTGGGTACCCAGCTAGTTCATTCGCAAAATGGTCCTTGCGAATGAGCTAGCTAGGTACCCAGCTAGTTCATTCGCAAAGACACATTAGCTAGCTGGGTACCCAGCTAGCTAGGTCATCTTTGCGAATGAGCTAGTTGGGTACCCAGCTAGCTCATTCACAAAATGGTCCTTGCGAATGAGCTAGCTGGTTAACGAACTAGCTCATTCACACTCTGTTATGCCTGCCCAGCTATACTAGTATGGAGGTGAGGCCTTGCTGGCCTGGTCCTCGCCCCCAAACACCAACACCCCCCGCCCCCAAACACTCATGAATCAGCTAGCTGGTTAACCAACTAGCTCATTCACAAATGTGTCCTTGCAAATGAGCTAGCTAGCTACCCAGCTAGCTGATTCGCAAAAACAAGCTAGCTAGTTGGGTACCCAGCTAGCTAATGTGTCTTTGCGAATGAACTAGCTGGGTACCTAGACACATGCTACCTAGCTAGCTGGGTACCCAGATAGCTGACACATTTGCAACCTAGGTAGTGAGCTAGCTCATTCGCAAATGTGTCTTTGTGAATGAACTAGCTGGGTACCCAGCTAGTTCATTCGCAAAATTGTCCTTGTGAATGAGCTAGCTAGGTCCCCAGCTAGCTAGAAAACGGGAATAAATGTTAAAACGGCTTGCCATACTACTACTACTACTACTATTACTATTACTACTACTACTACTACTACTACTACTACTACTACTACTACTACTACTATTACTACTACTACTACTACTACTACTACTACTGCTACTACTACTACTACTATTACTACTATTACTACTACTACTACTATTACTACTACTACTACTACTACTATTACTACTACTACTACTATTACTACTATTACTACTACTACTACTATTACTACTATTACTACTACTACTACTACTACTACTACTACTACTACTACTACTATTACTACTACTACTACTACTACTGCTATTACTACTACTACTACTACTACTACTACTACTACTACTACTATTACTACTACTACTACTATTACTACTTGTTACAAAGGGTCAGATTAAACCGAATATATGTATTTATTGATTGATATATATTGCATAATATTTGTATATCGTTTGATATCCCTTGTGTATTCTTTGTACATATACACGGAATATCCCTTTAACCTAGTACAGACCATAATATTTCGTTCTCTTATTGGATAGCGTTCCACCAGCGCCATTGCCATACCCCCAGAGTTGAGTTCAAAGCCACCGTCAAGGCTTGTCTCAACATGCCCGGTTCTGCCCAAGACTACGAGACAGGAATAAGGCTGGTACTAGTTTATTCGCCTAACATATAAATATGGCGCAGGTGAATACAGAAGTAGTTCGAGTTACCCAAGTGAAGCCTCACCACGATACAACGTGCTGTGAAGTGGGCCCGTTTTGCCCCAAAATAGAGTCTTGTCTTATCCTAATACGTTTGTTCAACGTATCGTTCGCTCCTTACTAGTAAAGCCTTCATCACGAGTCAACGACCAAGTGAAGTGAGCAACCGTGCGTCTAAATAGAGCACTTATAGCCGCGCGCGAATAGGATAGTAAAGTGTCAGAGTTTAGTGGAATAACGTCAAGTTCAACCTAGTTAATGTGAAGTACCGCGCACCGGAGTATCTACAACGGTGAATGCAGAGCCCCTTTCCGGCTGGATTATTATTATTATATTGCTTTGGACCAGGCTGTTGGAGCGGATAAGAATCGTCTACACCCCACTACTGTGGGATTTACCCGTGACGTGAGGAACATCACTCGAGCCCGTCTTAAGGAGAGGCTGGCCGGCTTTCACCTGTGCTGCACGCATACTGGGATTACGGCTGCTGCTTTCGTCTGCCGATCAGGGAGTAATATACCGCCTCCCATAGCAGGAGCTTATTGAGTCCCCGCTGATCCAGACTTTGCATTCGAACATTTCCTCCCCCTGCTGGCTTACAACCGGTGGGAACCCCCTACCAGTATCTCCGCTGCCTCCCCAGAGTACCATAGATATAATTCCTACAATTCAGGTTGTATTATTATCTCCTGCGTGATATGAGAATGGACATTCGTTATTGATTTGCCTACGCACATTCCTTTGCCTTATAAGCGCATTGAAAGTAAAGTATATTATGTATTCTTGCTGCTAATAAATATACTCAAACTCAGATTTGTGTGGAAACCGTGTCATTGTGGAGGTGTTCTCATCATATACTCGTGTACTGTATGGCCAGTAGTAATGTACATAAGACGGTAGTGGTTTAATGATACCATACTTATTAATACAGTCAGGGAATTGTACCCCTCAGTTACAATTGGTCCTTCGAGCCCCGGATAAGAATTAGCGTAATATTAATATAATATTAATATTAACATGGCCGATGATGAACACTCCACAAACGGTTCTCCTAAGCTAGATCGCCCGGAGCGCAGACGGCAGCCACCTCTTCACCTAGAGGACTACGTTGTCAGTCCAATACCTAGCTTTAAAAGGAAGTTAAATACGGATAAAGTAACTAAAGCGGATAGTAAAATTATGTCCAACCCTACCGACCAGGCGACCCCGCCAGTAGAGACCCTAGTGGGTTCTAACGTAACTGACCAAGCTCACGGGGGGGACCAGGAGGGACATGACATGACTTTACCCCCAGACAACGCCAACGGGACAGTCCCCGGAGAGCTCCAGGATAAAGAAAGCGCTCCAGGGACGGAACCCGACCCACTACCAGAAGAGAAGCGCGCCCAGGAGACGGACCTCGAGGCGCGCCCAGAGAACAGATCTCCAACGAGCACTGCCGGAAGCCGATCACCTCCGCCGGTGTCTTCCCCCAGCGAAGCGGACAAGATGCTGGCGCAGGCACTCATCGCCACCCTGGCAGCCTCCACCGAACGCGATCGACTTCAAGCGCAACAGACGCGCGAGCGCGAACATTCTGCAACCGAGCGAGAGCGCTTCCAGGCGCAACAAAGGAGTGAAGACGACCGCATAAGACTGGAGACCAGACGCCTTCAGACGGAAGAGAACATTGAAAGAAGCCGCGCCGATGCACAGCACGCCGCCGCCAATGCACAGCGCGACGTCGCAAATGCACAGCTCCACGCCGCCCATGCCAGCGCCAATGCCCAGCGCGACGCCGCCAACGCACAGCGCGACGCCGCCCAGGCCAGCGCCAATGCACAGCGCGACGCCGCCAATGCCCACCGCGAAGCAGCGCGCGACGCAGCCCATGCCCAGCGCGAGGCAGAGCGCGACCGGCTGCAGGCGCAGCTGATGGACAAATTGGTTGCCATGGCGACACCCCCTCTCTCCGCACGGAGCTCCCGGAGATCATCACGACAAGGGTCTAGGACGCATTCCCCTACCCGACCAAGCGACCCGGGACCCCGCCAACAGGAGGATCCTGTCCACGTCTCCGAACCCCCTCCCCGGCCGGTCCATACGAGACCCAGCAACCGGGAAGAACCGGACCACGCAGAGAGACTGAACAGAAGACTCCAGGTCCTAGCAGAGGAAGAGGAAGAGGAGGAATGTCAAGCCGACCAGCAGCAACGTACTCTGGACCAGGAGGCCCAGTACAGCCCCGACCAGCAGCAACGTACTCTGGACCAGGAGGCCCAGTACAGCCCCGACCAGCAGCAACGTACTCTGGACCAGGAGGTCCAGTACAGCCCAGACGTCAGCCCCGAGGCACTGCGCTACAAACCCCCAACTCAACTCATGGGTGAGTTTGACGCACCGTCAGCACCGAGGAACAGCACCTGGGTACCCGACCTTCGGTACCCACCAAGTACCAGCCCAAGACGACACGCACGGGGAGACTCGCCCAGGAGGCCTCTCCCCCAACGCTCACCGATGTGCCAGTCATCCATGGCATCGTACCTTGGCACACCGACGTTCCCGGACTTCACACACGAGAACAGAGCACAGTACACAGAGCTACGAATGTGCTTAGAGACTATGCTGTCCGACGTACCAGATGAACCGTACAAGTATGCTATCCTACTCAAGCACCTGAAGGTGCCCAGAGCGCATAATATAGCGCTGGCATATTCCAGCTCTACTACCCCATACACCGCGGCTCTAGTAGCCCTCGACCAACGTTATGGACGCATATGGGACTATGTGATACAGGAGATAAGAGACATTGACCGTCTCCCCCCAGCCAGAGACAACAGAGCATTAGATGACCTCTCTATCAAGGTACAGTCCCTGGTAGGGATGCTGGGGTCCCAAAAGGAAAAAGGGATCTATGAACTGTACGCTAACTCTAATGTAGAGAGGATACTAGAGAAGCTCCCTCCCGCCCGACAAGAGCGCTTCAGGCGGCAGAGAGACCACCGCGACCCCAACGGCCCAGAGGCATCCCTCCTAGACTTGTCTGAGTTCCTCGCCAGGGAGGTCAGTAGCCTACGACTCGACACGTTCGTATGGAGTGGACCAAGCCCAAGACCAGGACCTCTGGGATCAATAGATAACCGCCGGTTGGTGACCGTTATGCACCAAGCCGAATCAGTACCACAGCACAAGAACCACAACACCCCCTCGACGAAAGAGGACCAGTGGAAGATTGAGTGCCAGTACTGTGAGGGAGAACATCGGCTGTACCAATGCGACACTTTCGGGAGGCTGACCACGGACGAGGTGAGTCAGTGGATCAAGGACCACCGCCGCTGCTTCCGCTGCGCGCGCAGCCACCTAGCAGCTGAGTGCCGCTTGAAGAAGAAGTGCAGCAGGTGCGGTGGCACCCACCTGGAGGTCCTGCATGACATCAACAGGCGTCAGCCAGGACAACAGAGTGGGCCCGTCGCGGTAATGTACCATGCCGAGGCGGTGGCACCAGCACCAAAGTTCCACCAGACCGCTCCCTGGTGTCCCGACTGCTACAGCAGACACTGGGAGTCACGGTGCGACTCGCACCATATAGATTCTGTGTCACCACAGACAGGTGACAACCCCCCGGCAAAGGAGGTATGGAAGATCGACTGTACGTACTGCCGCGGAGGACACTGGCTGGACCAGTGCGACGTGTTCCCGGAACTGACCATCGCCGAAATGGAGCAGTGGATTGCGTCTGACCCCCCACAAGCCGGTCACCGCCGATTCTTGTGCGAGGATAACATGATAAGAATAGCCCGACGAGGCAACCGACCAACAGGAGTGCTCCACATAGACCCCAAGCAGAGCGGAACCCCCCGAGTGCTCATCAAAGTGGTCAGAGTGCTCCTGAGCTACGAGGATAAGGTCCTGGACACTTACGCCGTCCTGGACGATGGGTCTGAAAAGACTCTCCTCCTCGCTTCCGCAGCAGCCCAGTTGGGCCTGCGGGGTGTCAAAGATACCATGACCATACGCACCATCAGAAGGGACCAGAAGACCATAAAAGGTGAAAAGGTCTCCTTCAAGATGGCAGCGGTGGACCAGCCCGATAAGCAGTATAGTATAACCAACGTCTTCACCAGCCACGACATAGGCCTGTCTCAGTACACCTACCCCATCCCACAGCTGATGGCGAAGTATGTGCACCTACGTCAACTACCTATACCGCTTATCGACGGCGCCACACCGACCCTGCTCATCGGCTCCGACCACGCGGACCGCATTCTCCCAATTGAGGCGGCCCACATCGGACCCAAAGGATGCCCAGTCGCGGTTCAGACCCGACTGGGATGGACGCTCCAGGGCCCCCTCTACGGACTTGACAGTCAACCCACGTCTACACGCTGCCTACACACAAAGGCGAGCGACACCGGCCACTCCCTCGTACAGCAGAGGCTATTGACATTAAGCGAGAGGCCCGTGAGAGAACCGTGGGCACCAGAGGGAGTTCGGAACTCCACCCCCCTCAGCTGCGCTCAAGACGTAGCTGACCTCGAACCCAGCACCCCAAGCGACTCCTTGACGGTGCGGCCGGCACCGGCCCCTCCTCAGACGGGGTACAGAGCAAACAAGAGAAACAGACGGAGGAGGAGGAGGCACAGCCAAGCACAGATCAAAGCAGTCTCAGGCCCGCTTCCTCCTAAGCCCCCTTCATCCCGTCCAGTCGTCATGACCATAGACCAGTCACTACCCCGAGCTGCGTGGCCGGCCGGCCGCGTAAGCAAAGTGACCACTGGTGCCGACGGAAAGGTCAGAGCGGCAGAATTGCTCGTCCAAGGGCGGACCTACAACCGACCCGTGGCGAGGCTGATAGAGTCGCCAAGGCTCCCCGACTCGCTTAATGACGACCATGACCCCTAACTTTGTGAACTGCCTACCCTCACAACAGACATTGAGTAGTGGACAGTGCGGTTAATCTGTCTCTGCTTATCTAATTAGGTGGGACTAATTAGGAGGCGGCTGTTACAAAGGGTCAGATTAAACCGAATATATGTATTTATTGATTGATATATATTGCATAATATTTGTATATCGTTTGATATCCCTTGTGTATTCTTTGTACATATACACGGAATATCCCTTTAACCTAGTACAGACCATAATATTTCATTCTCTTATTGGATAGCGTTCCACCAGCGCCATTGCCATACCCCCAGAGTCGAGTTCAAAGCCACCGTCAAGGCTTGTCTCAACATGCCCGGTTCTGCCCAAGACTACGAGACAGGAATAAGGCTGGTACTAGTTTATTCGCCTAACATATAAATATGGCGCAGGTGAATACAGAAGTAGTTCGAGTTACCCAAGTGAAGCCTCACCACGATACAACGTGCTGTGAAGTGGGCCCGTTTTGCCCCAAAATAGAGTCTTGTCTTATCCTAATACGTTTGTTCAACGTATCGTTCGCTCCTTACTAGTAAAGCCTTCATCACGAGTCAACGACCAAGTGAAGTGAGCAGCTGTGCGTCTAAATAGAGCACTTATAGCCGCGCGCGAATAGGATTATCTACAACGGTGAATGCAGAGCCCCTTTCCGGCTGGATTATTATTATTATATTGCTTTGGACCAGGCTGTTGGAGCGGATAAGAATCGTCTACACCCCACTACTGTGGGATTTACCTGTGACGTGAGGAACATCACTCGAGCCCGTCTCAAGGAGAGGCTGGCCGGCTTTCACCTGTGCTGCACGCATACTGGGATTACGGCTGCTGCTTTCGTCTGCCGATCAGGGAGTAATATACCGCCTCCCATAGCAGGAGCTTATTGAGTCCCCGCTGATCCAGACTTTGCATTCGAACATTTCCTCCCCCTGCTGGCTTACAACCGGTGGGAACCCCCTACCAGTATCTCTGCTGCCTCCCCAGAGTACCATAGATATAATTCCTACAATTCAGGTTGTATTATTATCTCCTGCGTGATATGAGAATGGACATTCGTTATTGATTTGCCTACGCACATTCCTTTGCCTTATAAGCGCATCGAAAGTAAAGTATATTATGTATTCTTGCTGCTAATAAATATACTCAAACTCAGATTTGTGTGGAAACCGTGTCATTGTGGAGGTGTTCTCATCATATACTTGTGTACTGTATGGCCAGTAGTAATGTACATAAGACGGTAGTGGTTTAATGATACCATACTTATATAATACAGTCAGGGAATTGTACCCCTCAGTTACACTACTACTATTACTACTACTACTACTACTACTACTACTACTACTACTACTACTACTACTACTACTACTACTACTACTACTACTACTACTACTACTACTACTACTACTACTACTACTACTACTACTACTACTACTACTACATTCGCAAATGTCATAGTGCGTTAATGAATACAGAAACATCAGGCAATCAGAACAATTAAGAGCGCATACACATTATTTTAAATAATAATAATAAAATAAAAAGAAAATTGAATGAAAATAAATATATCTGCCCTGATTCTACTGCGGTGAGGAGTGCAGCTTCCACTACCACCAGCCCTGGAGGGGGTGGGGCTGGGCTTGTGATGTGATGCCCACCTGGAGGGAGTGGGGCTGGGCTTGTGATGTGATGTGAGGCCCACCTGGAGGGAGCAGGGCTGGGCTTGTGATGTGATGTGATGCCCACCTGGAGGGGGTGGGGCTGGGCTTGTGATGTGATGCCCACCTGGAGGGAGTGGGGCTGGGCTTGTGATGTGATGCCCACCTGGAGGGGGTGGGGCTGGGCTTGTGATGTGAGGCCCACCTGGAGGGGGTGGGGCTGGGCTTGTGATGTGATGCCCACCTGGAGGGGGTGGGGCTGGGCTTGTGATGTGATGTGAGGCCCACCTGGAGGGGGTGGGGCTGGGCTTGTGATGTGATGCCCACCTGGAGGGGGTGGGGCTGGGCTTGTGATGTGATGCCCACCTGGAGGGGGTGGGGCTGGGCTTGTGATGTGATGCCCACCTGGAGGGGGTGGGGCTGGGCTTGTGATGTGATGCCCACCTGGAGGGAGTGGGGCTGGGCTTGTGATGTGATGTGATGCCCACCTGGAGGGGGTGGGGCTGGGCTTGTGATGTGATGCCCACCTGGAGGGGGTGGGGCTGGGCTTGTGATGTGATGCCCACCTGGAGGGAGCGGGGCTGGGCTTGTGATGTGATGCCCACCTGGAGGGAGCGGGGCTGGGCTTGTGATGTGAGGCCCACCTGGAGGGAGCGGGGCTGGGCTTGTGATGTGATGCCCACCTGGAGGGGGTGGGGCTGGGCTTGTGATGTGATGCCCACCTGGAGGGAGTGGGGCTGGGCTTGTGAGGCCCACCGATAAGGGACTGCGCGGTTATCAAGTTATTAAGCCGTCATTAAGATTCCTATCTCCTGTTGCCAAAATGAAATCCCATCCACTCATTTCATTTCGCCAGATCCCCCGTCCGATACTCTCTCCATGGGGATCATGCATCTCATCTCATCATTTCTCATCTCATCATTTATTTATTCGTACATGGGATCACCACAGTCCAACAGTACATAGTAATATGATCCACCAAATCCCATGGCCGAAAGGAACAGGAAGAAGAAAAAATCGTATATATACCTGGCTGCCCCTACACACACACAGCACACCGATTATTATTATTGCGTAAAACCAAACAGAAGAGGAGGAGATGAGAGGAGAGGAGGAGGAGAGGAGGAGAGGGGGAGAGGAGAGAGGAGGGGAGGGGGAGAGGAGATGGAGACGAGAGAAGAGCGAGGAAGAGGAGAGGAGGAGAGGGGGAGAGGGGAGAGGAGGAGAGGGGGAGAGGAGAGAGGAGGGGAGGAGATGGAGAGGAGGAGGAGAGGAGGAGGAGGAGAGGAAAGAGAAGACAGGAGAAGAGGAGGAGATGAGAGGAGAGGAGGAGGAGAGGAAAGTAGGATAAGAGGAGGAGAGGAGAGGAGAGGAGGAACAGTTGTGAAATGTGCTTATGAACAACAGTCAGTGATACATGTCCCAAAGTCCACACATTAATAATATGTCAGAAAGTCCGGATGACTTGACTACTGTGAGGCGATGTCACATGGGGCCTTTTAACCAATGGTAGAGAGGCTGGTCGTAAAGTGTCTGTTGTCTCAGTGTGATATGAATAAAAGACAGGATGATTCAGTGTTTTCAGTGTGATATGAATAAAAGACATAATAATGATTCAGTGTTTCAGTGTGATATGAATAGAAGACATAATAATGCTTCAGTGTGATTTGTATAAAAGACAACATAATGATTCAGTGTTTCAGTGTGATTTGTATAAAAGACATAATAATGATTCAGTGTGATTTGTATAAAAGACAACATAATGATTCAGTGTTTCAGTGCCAGTTCTTCCTACAGTAGCAATAAACAACTCTGGTATGTTTGCATGTAGTCAAACAAGTACTGTGTTCATTCCTGAAAACCTTTCGTCCGAAATCTAATTTCCCACAACAGCCTTAACCTCATTCTATGACGTAAAAACAGACATTTCTACACAGAAGAAAAGACACAAACGTGCAAACACACACATGCACACACACACGCACGCACGCACGCACGCACGCACACACACACACACACACACACACACACACACACACACACACACACACACACACACACACACACACACACACACACACACACACACACACACACACACACACACACACACACACACACACACACACACACACACACACACACACACACACACACACACACACACACACACACACACACACACACACACACACACACACACACACACACACACACACACACACACACACACACACACACACACACACACACACACACACACACACACACACACACACACACACACACACACACACACACACTAGAGTTCTGCCTACAAGAGTATAGTGTTGGCAACTCCGGAGCCGCATAATCAAATCAAATCAAATGTATTTGTGAGGCCCGACAACACACGTTATTAATGTCCCCGTGGGGCCGGACACGTCTTCTTTAAGGCCCGACAACACACGTTAATGTCCCCATGGGGCCGGACACGTCTTCTTTAAGGCCCGACAACACACGTTAATGTCCCCATGGGGCCGGACACGTCTTCTTTAAGGCCCGACAACACACGTTAATGTCCCCATGGGGCCGGACACGTCTTCTTTAAGGCCCGACAACACACGTTAATGTCCCCATGGGCCGGACACGTCTTCTTTAAGGCCCGACAACACACGTTATTAATGTCCCCATGGGGCCGGACACGTCTTCTTTAAGGCCCGACAACACACGTTATTAATGTCCCCATGGGGCCGGACACGTCTTCTTTAAGGCCCGACAACACACGTTATTAATGTCCCCATGGGGCCGGACACGTCTTCTTTAAGGCCCGACAACACACGTTATTAATGTCCCCATGGGGCCGGACACGTCTTGTTAATGTCCCCATGGGGCCGGACACGTCTTCTTTAAGGCCCGACAACACACGTTAATGTCCCCATGGGGCCGGACACGTCTTCTTTAAGGCCCGACAACACACGTTATTAATGTCCCCATGGGGCCGGACACGTCTTCTTTAAGGCCCGACAACACACGTTAATGTCCCCATGGGGCCGGACACGTCTTCTTTAAGGCCCGACAACACACGTTATTAATGTCCCCATGGGGCCGGACACGTCTTCTTTAAGGCCCGACAACACACGTTATTAATGTCCCCCATGGGGCCGGACACGTCTTCTTTAAGGCCCGACAACACACGTTAATGTCCCCATGGGGCCGGACACGTCTTCTTTAAGGCCCGACAACACACGTTATTAATGTCCCCATGGGGCCGGACACGTCTTCTTTAAGGCCCGACAACACACGTTATTAATGTCCCCATGGGCCGGACACGTCTTCTTTAAGGCCCGACAACACACGTTATTAATGTCCCCATGGGGCCGGACACGTCTTCTTTAAGGCCCGACAACACACGTTATTAATGTCCCCATGGGGCCGGACACGTCTTCTTTAAGGCCCGACAACACACGTTATTAATGTCCCCATGGGGCCGGACACGTCTTCTTTAAGGCCCGACAACACACGTTATTAATGTCCCCATGGGGCCGGACACGTCTTCTTTAAGGCCCGACAACACACGTTATTAATGTCCCCATGGGGCCGGACACGTCTTCTTTAAACAAGTCAAGAAGAAAACATCACAATAAATCAAGAACAAAACAAAAAACACCATAAAGTCCAACAATTTTTAAATAAATAAAATAAATAAATGCAACACTCCCAGACATACCCCACGCGAAGGTAACTCACTAAAACCTAGCAATAGGGAAAAAATGCACCACAGGCAATGTGGAGGAGAGAAACCTTAGATCACCCACTCACCCACTCACTCACTCACTCACCCACCCATTCACTCACTCACTCACTCACTCACTCACTCACTCACTCACTCACTCACTCACTCACTCACTCACTCACTCACTCACTCACTCACTCACTCACCCACTCACTCACTCACTCACTCACCCACCCACCCACCCACCCACTCACTCACTCACTCACTCACTCACTCACTCACTCACTCACCCACTCACCCACTCACTCACTCACCCACTCACCCACCCACCCACCCACCCACCCATCATTAGCTCGCGGACGCGGAGCTAATGATGCTAATGATGGAGCATCGCCGTCGGTTGTGTGATAGTAAAGGGTTAACCGGCTGTCGTGTGGCAGTGAAAGGGTTAAGAGGCGCTTGCAGGCTAAATAAATGTCATTGTCACGTCTCTCGCAAGTTCTACCGGCGTTACTGACTTGGTTCAAGGGAAATAAAACCAAACGTCCTCAAAATACTGTAGCCCCCTCTAGTGATCAAAGAGGAGGATTCATGACATCGTATTCTGGAAAGAAGAAATGATTTGCGATGGAAGGTTTTATCTGATAAACATCTAAAATTGTAGACAGACACCTTACCAATTACCATAAATTACCATACACCTCTGAGAGCTCTCACTGGCCTCCCACTCTCTCTCTCTCTCTTATAACCACCCGCTCTCTCTCCCTCCCTCCCTCCCCCCTCCCTCCCTCCCTCCCTCCCTCCCTCCCTCTCTCTCTCTCTCTCTCTCTCTCTCTCTCTCTCTCTCTCTCTCTCTCTCTCTCTCTCTCTCTCTCTCTCTCTCTCTCTCTCTCTCTCTCTCTCTCTCTCTCTCTCTCTCTCTCTCTCTCTCTCTCTCTCTCTCTCTCTCTCTCTTCCTCTCTCCCTCCCTTCCTCTCTCTCTCTCTTCCTCTCTCTCTCTTCCTCTCTCTCCCTCCCTCTCTCCCTCCCTCCCTCTCTCTCTTCCTCTCTCTCTCTCTCTCTCTCTTCCTCTCTCTCTCTGTCTCTCTCTCTCTTCCTCTCTCTCTCTCCCTCCCTCTCTCCCTCCCCCCCTCTCTCCCTCCCTCCCTCCCTCCTCTCTCTCTCCTTCCTCCCCTCCCTCCTTCTCTCTTATTCGTTAATAGCCTTGTGTTTTTGTTTGTGCTGGGTGGTTTACCAGCTTGCCAACCATGTGGGTCTTGGTTGTGTCCTGTGCCACTTGGGCTGCTTCCCAATTCTCCCCTTGGCCCTACGGCTCCGTTTAGCGCATTCCCGCGAAGTGTAGGGCTGTCCCATTTCTCTTTGGATCAAGGGGGTAGTGACGACCCAGCCCTCCAAATAATGGCTTCAAGGGAAGTGTGCCGAGATGCAGGCTCGGAGAGAAGGGAGAGAGAGATGGTATTGATGGTATTTCCCAGAATGCACTGCAAACCTTTCGCAGATCTAAAGAAAAAGAAAATGGCGGAGCGGTACCAGTAATTTAGACAAATGGAAGTATTGATTTCTTCGTAACGAATCACTAAAAAGATATACAGTCAACTGGAATATGTTAGTTTTTTCCA
This sequence comes from Notolepis coatsorum, assembly GCF_963971535.1. Taxonomy (NCBI): domain Eukaryota; kingdom Metazoa; phylum Chordata; class Actinopteri; order Aulopiformes; family Paralepididae; genus Notolepis; species Notolepis coatsorum. Next base: position 10,932 of record NW_028173972.1, on the reverse strand, counting down.
ACACATATGTTGGATTATGTAATTGGTTTGTCATGAGGGTGACTCGAGGGGTAGGGCCAAGGGGTGGGGCCAAGGGGTGGGGCCAAGCCGTAGGGCCAAGGGGGTGGGCCAAGCCGTAGGGCCAAGGGGTGGGGCCAAGCCGTAGGGCCAAGGGGTGGGGCCAAGCCGTAGGGCCAAGGGGTGGGGCCAAGCCGTATGGCCAAGGGGTGGGGCCAAGCCGTATAGCCAAGGGGTGGGGCCAAGCCGTAGGGCCAAGGGGTGGGGCCAAGCCGTATGGCCAAGGGGTGGGGCCAAGCCGTAGGGCCAAGGGGTGGGGCCAAGCCGTAGGGTCAAGGGGTGGGGCCAAGCCGTAGGGCCAAGGGGTGGGGCCAAGGGGTGGGGCCAAGCCGTAGGGCCAAGGGGTGGGGCCAAGCCGTAGGGCCAAGGGTGGGGCCAAGCCATAGGGCCAAGGGGTGGGGCCAAGCCATAGGGTCAGGGGTGGGGCCAAGCCGTAGGGCCAAGGGGTGGGGCCAAGGTGTGGGGCCAAGGGGTGGGGCCAAGGGGTGGGGCCAAGGTGTGGGGCCAAGCCGTAGGGCCAAGGGCAGGAATGGGACGCAGCCTTGGTCACTTATGTTTGGTTAGTGTTTTCCCCTTGTTTTCCCCATTTCCGTTATTATTGTATAGTGTCTCTACCTCCATATCTTCCTCCCACCTCTCTCTCTCTCTCCTCTCTCCCCTCTCTCTCTCTTGTTTTGTTCGCTCTTACCCTTGTGTTGTGGGTTTCATTCCCCTTTATATAAATAAATCTCATTTACATTGGAAACGCCTCACTCCTTCCTCCTGTCAGGACCTGAGCTACAGGAGACACCTGCTGAACGCCTCACTCCTTCCTCCTGTCAGGACCTGAGCTACAGGAGACACCTGCTGAACGCCTCACTCCTTCCTCCTGTCAGGACCTGAGCTACAGGAGACACCTGCTGAACGCCTCACTCCTTCCTCCTGTCAGGACCTGAGCTACAGGAGACACCTGCTGAACGCCTCACTCCTTCCTCCTGTCAGGACCTGAGCTACAGGAGACACCTGCTGAACGCCTCACTCCCTTCCTCCTGTCAGGACCTGAGCTACAGGAGACACCTGCTGAACGCCTCACTCCTTCTCCTTATGAGTTAACTGATACATCTGTAAATCATTTATCATAATTACCAACATTGTATGTGTGTCTCTCTCTCTCTCTCTCTGTCCCTTCTTCCATCCCTCTCTTTCCTGATCCCTCCCTCGCTCCTACTCTCTTTCCCTCCTTCCTTCTCTCCCTCCCTCTCTCTTTCCCTCCCTCTCTCTCTCTCCCTATCTCCCTCCCTCTCTCTCCCGTCCTCCCCCTCTCTCTCCCTCTCTCTCTCTCTACCCCCCTATCTTCCTCTCTCTCTCTACCCCCTCCTCTCTCTCTACCTCCACCAGAAGAAGAACACCAGAAGAAGAAGAACACCAGAAGAAAAACACCAGAAGAAGAACCCCAGAAGAAGAACACCAGAAGAAGAACACCAGAAGAAAAACACCAGAAGAAGAACCCCAGAAGAAGAACACCAGAAGAAGAACACCAGAAGAAGAACACCAAAAGAAGAACACCAGAAGAAAAACACCAGAAGAACACCAGAAGAAGAACACCAGAAGAAGAACACCAGAAGAAGAACCCCAGAAGAAGAACCCCAGAAGAAGAACCCCAGAAGAAGAACACCAGAAGAAGAACATGAGAAGAAGAACACCAGAAGAAGAACACCAGAAGAAGAACCCCAGAAGAAGAAGAACACCAGAAAAAGAACCCCAGAAGAAGAACACCAGTGTACCCAACCCCCCCCACCCAACCTCCTCCAATGTACAGTTTCTACGTCAAATGTATATACTCCCTTTTCCTGACTCCTTCTGTATCACAAACAGTACTGTATTTGTAGATCTGGTATGTCATAAATGTATAGATGTAGCAGTACTGACTATCTGTATGTCATGTATGTCATATATGTCCTGATGAATTGAAAATGGGGGACCCTGATGTAAACAAGACGAAAGTCTTTCTCTGGTCTGCATCCCCTTAACAATTGTGTGTATTGAGCCGTACTGTATTGTTCCCATTCTGCAATCTGTTAATAAAGTTTTCAATCAATCAATCAATCAATCAAGAAGAACACCAGAAGAAGAACACCAGAAGAAGAACACCAGAAGAAGAACCCCAGAAGAAGAACACCAGAAGAAGAACCCCAGAAGAAGAACACCAGAAGAAGAACCCCAGAAGAAGAACACCAGAAGAAGAACACCAGAAGAAGAACACCAGAAGAAGAACCCCAGAAGGCATGTGGAGATGGAGCTACAGTATAAAAGTGGATCTTTATGAAGCTGGCTGTTTTCCTCCTTGTGTTTATTACCAGACTATATATAATGTAAAACTAATTATAATTATATTTGATTGACTATATATGTATGTCTTTCTTCTATTACCTGCCCATACCTGTACCTCCCCTCCCCCATGCTGCTATTTCCCCAAGGGGATCAATACAGGAATATCTTATCTTATCTTAGTAGCTGTGCATGGTGTGAGATCGCACACACACGCGCGCACACACACACACACACACACACACACACACACACACACACACACACACACACACACACACACACACACACACACACACACACACACACACACACACACACACACACACACACACACACACACACACACACAGCCTTGTGATGTACTACAATACTACAATGGTTGTCATGGTAACCTCCCCTGGTTACTTAGTGAGAGCCGGTTATCTGCTGGAGTCTACACAGAAGTACATGAATAATAATACCATTCAATACAACAGGGCAGGTGTGTGTGTGGTGTGTGTGTGTGTGTGTGTGTGTGTGTGTGTGTGTGTGTGTGTGTGTGTGTGTGTGTGTGTGTGTGTGTGTGTGTGTGTGTGTGTGTGTGTGTGTGTGTGTGTGTGTGTGTGTGTGTGTGTGTGTGTGTGTGAGTGTGTGTGTGAGTGTGTGTGTGTGTGTGTGTGTGTGTGTGGTGTGTGTGTGTGTGTGTGTGTGTTAGAGATAGAGACAGGAAGAGAGAGCGAGAGAGAGAGAGAGAGAGAGAGAGAGAGAGAGAGAGAGAGAGACAGAGAGAGAAAACACCAAATAATGCATGCAGAGCAGAACTAGGAAGATACCCACTAATTATCAAAATCCAAAGAAGAGCATTTAAATTCGACAATCACCTAAAAGAAAGTGACCCAGACACACTCCACAACAAAGCCCTCACCCACAGAGAGACCCTCGAGAGATGCCCACTCAGCCAGATGGTTCTGGGACTCTGCTCACAAACACAAGCAGAGCCACCAGACAGAAACCACACTGGACTAAACCAAATTATAAGAAAACAAAAAGAAAACTATCTGACACATTGGAAAGAATCAACCCAAAACCAGAGCAAATTGAAATGCTATTTGGCCCTAAACAGAGCGTACACAGTGGCAGAATACCTGAGCACCGTGACTGACCCAAAACTAAGAAGATCCTTGACTAGGTACAGACTCAGCGAGCACAGCCTAGCCATCGAGAAAGGCCGCCATAGGCAGACCTGGCTCCCAAGAGAAGACAGACTGTGCACCCACTGCACACAAGAAGAGGTGGGAAACCGAGCTCCACTTCTTAACAACCTGCCCACTATACCAAGACATCAGAGACATATACTTCAACCTGCCCACTATACCAAGACATCAAGACATATACTCCAACCTGCCCCCTATACCAAGACATCAGAGACATATACTTCAACCTGCCCACTATACCAAGACATCAAAGACATATACTCCAACCTGCCCCCTATACCAAGACATCAGAGACATATACTTCAACCTGCCCACTATACCAAGACATCAGAGACATATACTTCAACCTGCCCACTATACCAAGTCATCAGAGACATATACTTCAACCTGCCCACTATACCAAGACATCAGAGACATATACTTCAACCTGCCCACTATACCAAGACATCAGAGACATATACTTCAACCTGCCCACTATACCAAGACATCAGAGACATATACTTCAACCTGCCCACTATACCAAGACATCAGAGACATATACTTCAACCTGCCCACTATACCAAGACATCAGAGACATATACTTCAACCTGCCCACTATACCAAGACATCAGAGACATATACTTCAACCTGCCCACTATACCAAGACATCAGAGACATATAGTTCAACCTGCCCACTATACCAAGACATCAGAGACATATACTTCAACCTGCCCACTATACCAAGACATCAGAGACATATACTTCAACCTGCCCACTATACCAAGACATCAGAGACATATACTTCAACCTGCCCACTATACCAAGACATCAGAGACATATACTTCAACCTGCCCACTATACCAAGACATCAGAGACATATACTTCAACCTGCCCACTATACCAAGACATCAGAGACATATACTTCAACCTGCCCACTATACCAAGACATCAAAGACATATACTTCAACCTGCCCACTATACCAAGACATCAGAGACATATACTTCAACCTGCCCACTATACCAAGACATCAGAGACATATACTTCAACCTGCCCACTATACCAAGACATATACTTCAACCTGCCCACTATACCAAGACATCAGAGACATATACTTCAACCTGCCCACTATACCAAGACATCAGAGACATATACTTCAACCTGCCCACTATACCAAGACATCAGAGACATATACTTCAACCTGCCCACTATACCAAGACATCAAAGACATATACTTCAACCTGCCCACTATACCAAGACATCAAAGACATATACTTCAACCTGCCCACTATACCAAGACATCAAAGACATATACTCCAACCTGCCCACTATACCAAGACATCAGAGACATATACTTCAACCTGCCCACTATACCAAGACATCAGAGACATATACTTCAACCTGCCCACTATACCAAGACATCAGAGACATATACTTCAACCTGCCCCCTATACCAAGACATCAGAGACATATACTTCCCACAAATTGCAAACACCCAAAGAGACTTTGAAAACATGGACAATAACTCAAAACTCCCATACCTACTGGGAGAAATACAACAATGTGCAAACACAGCAGCCAGATTTGTGAGCTGCTGTGACAAGAAAAGGACATCCAGCGGAATGCAACCACCATAAAGACTGTACAAGAAATTCCTTCTGTAATGTACTGATTTCTTTTGTTTTCTCTGCTTGATTGTTTTGTTTTGTTTGGCTTTGGCAATATGTCAATAAAGCCCTCTACCTCTCTCTCTCTCCCCTCTCTACCTGTCTCCCTCTCTCCCTCCCTCTCTCCCTCCCTCCCTATCTCCATCTCTCCCTCTCTCCCTCCCTCCCTAACCGTCTGCAGTGTGATAGTGAAGGGTTAACCTTCTGTAGTGTGGTAGTCAAAAGGGTTAACCGTTTGTCGGGTGGCAGTGAAAGGGTTAACCTTCCGTATTGTCGCAGTGAAAGGGTTAAACCATTTGGATAGTGCGGCAGTGAAAGGGTTAAACCACAGCTCATATTCTTCCCGAGGTGGAGAACAAAGAGGTGTAAAAATACCTCCGTCGCATCAGCCGTCAGTCAGAGCAACAAGACGCAGCAGCTCAGATGCTACGTTTATTTATTTACTTATTTATTTATTTTCTATTTATTTATTATTTTACCTTATTTAGGTCTAGTGGTTACAAACTTTTTACTCCTTACATTTTAAATGCAGACCTACAAAGTACAAATCTCGCAGGTCCAACTATTTTAATTAGTATATTTTAGGGCTGTCAGTTTATCACGTTAATTAGGTTAATTAATTACACAGCAAATTATCGCGTTATGAAAATTAACTCAAATTAATTACAAAAAAAAAAAAAAAGTATTGGAATATTTTTCTATCTCATTCATTCCATAAGAACGTAGAATACACATTTACAGACTTTTTTTAATATGGTCCATTTGCATGTTCTTGGTATCTGATTCTAGGGACATCTATGGATCTCAGGGAATGTATTCCCAGTGTCAGAAATACTGTGTCCGTTACGAGGCTTGAGGAAATTGTAATGAACCAAATGAGAATATCAATTACATTTTTTATCTTTAACTGTGAATAACACCATGCTCAAATTGACCAGACCTGAAAAATCTAAGCAAATGAATAAATGGAAGATGATTAAACAGAAGGTTTTGTAGATACCGTACTGAATTCTGCCATCCGGACACATGCCATTTGAAATATGATTATAGAATATAGAATATCAGGCCTAAAATGGTTATGCGATTAAAATGTGATTAATTAGATTAATTAATTACAAATCCTGTAATTAATTAGATAAAACATTTGAATCGCCTGACAGCACTAGTATATTTGTTTCTCTGGCCGAACTAACGTTGACGTTATTAATCCTGCGGCCGCGCTTTATTTAAAAACAGCCAATCAAATCCCCATCGATGGAAAATGAACCCGCCCCCATACCCCATGCTGATTGGTCCTTGTGCAAGACTAGAAAGCGGGGATCTTTGATTAAACACCTGCTATCAGAAGAACAGACAGTCAGAGTGACGAGCTACAGAAGACGGCCACAAACGATAGTACGAGTGATGAAGAGGACGGAACGGAACATTTCATTGCCCCGGAATAAAAAAAAAAGGGTTTTTACTTTTACTTTTGAGTACATTTACATTTAAAAATAGAACTTTTTTACTTTTACTCAAGTGTGTCTTTAGCCAGATACTTCCCCTTGGTGTATTCCACTGTGGTGGATCATCATCACCCACCACTGCGCCAGAAATAATATAAAAACTATAATATCGCAGTCACAGGCGACGGCAGCCAGACACTCTGTCCTGTGGGGAGGATGGGGAGCGGGGGATGTGGAGGGAAAGGAACTCTGCGCATCACTGAGCTTGGCTCCTCGACTCGACTCCACAGATTCACCCGATATTCATGCGAAAATGGAAATACGGGGGAATACATTTGACTCATTTACATAACATTTAGTCATTTCACTTAGACGTGTATCCAAAGCCACTTACAAATTGTGAACAACAAGTGAGCAGGAAAGGGTTCATCTCTGGCAGCTAAGGTTCAGTGGTTTGTTGTTCGTCAAGTGTTGAACTCGGGGGGCTCAGGTGGCACACTCAGGTGGCACACTCAGGTGGCACACTCAGGTGGCACACTGACCACGTACTGCGCCGCGTCGCAGCAACACGGCCGACCCGGGTTCGACTCCCGGACCCGGCGACCTTTGACCTTCGAATGTCTTCCCCCCGTCTATCTCCCATTCTTCCTCTCTCTCTCCTCTCTCTCTACCGGACTCTGGCCGGTAGCAAAAACCTACCAAAAACATTAAAAAAAAATTTAAAAAATATAGTGTTGAACTCGAGTGTCTGTCTACTCGCCCGGTAAACCTCTCTACTAGAGCCATATGAAATCCGCGTTCACGGAATCGCGGACGGAATCGCGGAATTGACCAATAAAAATGGAATCAACTGCAAAACGTGGAATATTGCAGAATTTGGCCTAATCTGGACTGAAATTCCGTTTTTGGGTGGAACGCTTGGTGCACACGCGACCGGGGAGGCGGACGCTAGAGCGGGTTACACACAACACAGGCAGTCTCCCAAGCGTCTCGCTGCTTCGGTGTTTACATCGTCAAGAAGCTAATAAATTCCCCAATAAGCCCTCAATTCAGAGCAGAGCAGTATCCTAATGACTTTTATGCCTCCGGCGATAAGGTGTTTTGCTAATTCTGTCAACGTTCCGTTATGTAACGTTAGGACATGATCGCTTCTTGCTAAATCTAGTGCACCCATCCATTTGTTTAATGCAAACGAGTCATTATACACTGCCCTTTATAATCGAAATAAACTTAAATAGCTATGAAACGTTTTACAGTACATAGGACTATAGATGGAAATGATAGCTTCTTGCTAGATCTGGTTGATTGATTAAAAACTTTATTAACAGATTGCAGAATGGGTACAATACAGTACAGCTCAATACACACAATTGTTAAGGGGATGCAGACCAGAGAGAGACTTTCGTCTTGTTTACATCAGGGTCCCCCATTTTCAATTCATTTGTTTAATGCAAACGATTGTCATTATACACTGTCCTTTATAAACGAAATAAACTAAACTAAAGGTGCCTAAATTATGCATTACTATATTTCATCACAATAAAATAGATATAGCTATAGCTACTGACATTGTGATAATGTCAGTAGTAGCTAGCTGTATCTATTGTTTACACTTGAAATGTGTATTTTTATTTTGTCACAATATTATTTGAAAAGTATTGTGTAAAATGTAACTGTATTTCTGAGTTGCAGCACTTAAAAACATTAAATGGACTGTTATATCATATTCAATTGTAGACATTTATTCATTCCCACTTATTAGACACTATTTCTGGTGGTAAAATGAGCATAAAAAGCAAAATACAGAATTCTGAAATATTAAAACGGAAAAAACGGAATTTGGGAAAAAATAAAATGGAATTTGGAAAATAATAAAACGGATTTCATATGGCTCTACTCTCTACTCCCCGGCAGGGCTGACCCCTATTAGTCGATTAGTCGGTCGAAAGGAGCCGTAGTCGACTGGCCAACAACCTCTTAGTCCAATATATAAAAAAAAAAATAAAAAAAAATGTATCATTCTTTCCAAAAGAAAAGAGGCCTAGAAGCGTGGCTTCGAGATAAGAGAGAAGCTAACTGCCTAAGAAAACAGGCACAGAGGCACTGAAAGAGGATTTCACCCGTCTAATGAACACACTAGACTAGACAAATAGATGTATCCATCAGTGGACCAATTGCATGCTTTCGCAGAGGACAAGAAGCCTTCAGTCGACTCCTTCAGACATTAAGCACCCCCCACAGCCCAAATGGAATGATACAAAAATAAAATAAATTAAAATTTTCTTTTTTTTAATATTATACTTTTTTTTTTCATTCTTTTGTCGACCAATAGTCGACTAACGGCAAATTTTGGCCAATCCTAGTCGACCATCCAAATCCTTAGTCGGGGACAGCCCTAGTAGTAGCCTATAATAATAACAGCATTTTTCAGCAATATTCCCCGGTAAACCTCCCACTCACCGGCGGTGGTCACGGTGAGGCGGGGCGTGGCGTCCAGGTCCAGGGGGGTCTGGAGGGCTGGGCGGACGACAGCAGCACCCAGCAGCCGAGGAGGAGGAGGAGGGGGGCTGGAGCAGGAGGAGGAGGGGGGCCGAGGGGGAGGAGGGGGGCCGCCTGCATCTCTGGTACAGAGTCTCACGGGACGCACATTCAGAGGCTTCACTCACACACACACACACACACACAGACACTCACACACACACACACACACTCACACACAGACACTCACTTACTCACACCCACACACACACACACACACTCACACACAGACACTCACTTACTCACACACACACACCTCACACACAGACACTCACTCACACACACACACCCACACACACACACACACTCACACTCACTCACACACACACACACACACACACACACACTCACACATACACTCACTCACACACACACACACACACACACACACACACACACACACACACCACACACACACACTCACACACTCACTCACACACTCACTCACACACAGACAGACACACACACACTCACACGCTCACTCACAGACACTGACACACACACACACAAACACACACACACACACTAGCAGGCAGGATCGTCAAGAAGCGGCTTCTATCTGGGGGGGGAGAAAACACACACACACAGAAGCAACACACACACGCCACACCACACACACACACACACACACACAAACAGTGTTAGTGTCTAGGCTGCATAGAAAGAAAAGATATGCGGATAAAAGCACAACGAGTTAACCTGCCGTCGTGTGTGGCAGTGAAATGGGTCAACCTTCTGTTGTGTATTGTCGCGGTGAAAGGGTTAACCGTTTGGCAGTGCGCGGCAGTGAAAGGGTTAAAGTCCAGCTGAGTTGGATCAGCGGGGGGGGGGGGGGGGGGGGGGGGGGGAGGGGGGGGATCAAAAAGGCACCACGTCATCTGTTGTGGACGATTTCTAACAAGGATGATGATGAAATAGATACGAAACAGAGCGAGGTTTACATTTTTACGACGTGTTCCAAGAACAAAATAACTAACGGAGACGCACACACAATACTTAACTAAAGAGTGAACAATTGAAATACGAGCGAATGCTAAAAATAAGGTGAAGATATAAATGTTTTTATTTTAAAAAAAAAATGGTATAAGATATATATATATATAATACAAGGCACAAGTGAGTAACATTGACATTGTTGCCCGTTCCGATTCACAGCGTGGGGTCCAGTATAAATTATAAATACGTGGAGGTGACCGCGGCTCACAGCAGCAGTTAAAGCGTCTCGATCAGATCGGTGTCTCTGGACAACATTACTCTCCATCTTCAGATTTAACAGAGTCGTTATAAGACGTCGTGTTTAGCGTTTTCCAGTAACGAGTGATGACCAACCAATAATAATAATAATTATACATTAGGGTACACAAAAACCACGGTTCGGTACGTACCTCGGTTTTGAAGTCACGGTTCGGTATACGGGTTTTCGGTACAGTGGGGGGGAAAGTTTGGCTTGTAGATGTAGTGTGCCGTAACTAATTGCACTTGTAGGGCTGTCAACGAATATTCTATATTGAAATTAATAATCGATAATCGAAAAAAACAGCCCCCGGACGGTGGGCGGTCGTTAGTGGTTAACATGCCGTTGTATTCGTTCGGTACGGTTCGTACGGTACGGTACACACTGAAGCGGTTCGGTTCGGTACGGTACACACTGAAGCGGTTCGGTTCGGTACGGTACGGTACACACTGAAGCGGTTCGGTTCGGTACGGTACGGTACACACTGAAGCGGTTCGGTTCGGTACGGTAC
>NW_028173973.1:0-26000 GCF_963971535.1 Notolepis coatsorum | reverse complement strand
TAATGTCTGAAGGAGTCGACTGAAGGCTTCTTGTCTTCTGCAAAAGCATGCAATTGGTCCACTGATGGATACATCTTGATATTTGTCTAGTCTAGTGTGTTCATTAGATGGGTGAAATCCTCTTTCAGTGCCTCTGTGCCTGTTTTCATAGGCAGTTAGCCTCTGGTATGCGTGCCATTAGCGTTAGCCATGCTTCTAGGCCTCTTTTCTTTTGGAAAGAATGACAAAAAAACAATAAGACATTTAAATTTTTTATAAACATTTAAAAAAAAATTGTATTCGACTAAGAGGTTGCAGTCGACTACGGCTCCTTTCGACCGATTAGTCGACTAATAAAAATTTTCGCCATGGCATTCATAATTTATCCAGCCTCCCTGCGGGACTGCAGCTGCACCCTGTCTGATATTGCAACGCCTCAATGCCGCCGCCTGGTGGATGATTGGGCGAGTTACACTCCACGCCAGACCGGAAGTGGCGCTGGTGCATCGAGGAAATCCCTCCGGCAGTGATATCGTGTTACGTGGGTCCAGACAAACACTTGAGTGCATGGGATCGCTTTCTAAACGCAATAATCTATATGATTTCGCCGTTTATTGCGTCATACAAACAGGAAATGGATCTAGCAGATCGACGTCAAATAATTGGAATATTTTTCCTCCAGTCTCATCGGCGAACGGTAAAAGGAATCTAACGTTATTTTCAGCTTGATTGTCCATTTCTTTGTTTGTAATCCATCTGATCAATGTATCAACCCATATTAAATAAAGCCGTTACTGACGATCAAGGAATTATAAACGACCCCCCCTTTCCTTCACGAATGATGAAGCATAATGTATACCGATCATATACATTTGAATTTTTTAATATAGCGTGTATAGGAAAGAAACGCCAATCGATAATCTATCATAATGCTTCAGGGCCTATAACTCGCATTTTTGGAATTACAGCAGAAAAGCTTAAAAACATACTTATATTCTCGACGGTATTAACACAACAATGTATGAATGAAAAAATATAACGTTCCCACATCCGGAACGATAGATACCCGATGTTGAATGGGCCATAGTAATGTCAATATAGTATAGTATATTTTAAATAATATTTAAAAAGTTATAGCCCTGCAAAGAAGGTAAACATCTCCATAGGGTTACAGCGCTGGCAGACTGGGCATAAGGATGGGTAATCCTTAATCAAAGTGTTAAACAATACAGAATATACAGCACTTCTTGGGGTCTGTAGGGTAAGCACTTATTCCCTTCCCCCTGAACATTTATGGAGATGTATGGGCCTTTTAAGTCAGTGATAAACGTGTCTTTCAAGGATAAGTGAGCTCCTGCACTGATTATTATAGTTCAATATTCTATATTTGATCACCAAAACCCCCCAAAAAGCATAAAAAGGGGTTCCCCGCCCGAAAAGGGCCCTTAAAAATTGGGCTTGCGCGCTTAGCGTGCTCGGTTAAAACACACACAGGTATAGTGCCCTTTTCAGCCTTTGAGCACCTGCCCCTCTAAAGTCATGTGCACGTCCCTGCAGAGTAGTCTAGTTACAAATACTTGTATGCACACAAATCATGAATGCATTGATAAAATATGTCCTAATAATTCTTGTAATTCCAATATGTGCATATATTACACAACTAATTACCAAATCAACTAGTAATTTGCATATTGTATTATTATGAAATACACTTTCCCATATCAAGTTCAATATTCTCCACCAGCCCTGAACATGTCATTACAATATGACCAACCTACTTTTGACCAAAAGTAGGTTGGTCATATTGTAATTCAAGTGTAAATAATTTGGCTCAATTTGGTGCCATTTCGAATTCTCGTGTTCTATTGACTTTATTTCTTTATTTCTTTATTTCAGATCCCCATTAGTCACTGCCTCAGCAGCGACTATTCTTCCTGGGGTCTGGATCCAAACATATAAAATTAAACAAGAATAATCAATAAACAACATAAAAACAAAACAAATATCAATTTAATGATTTAATGATTTAATGACTTAATGATAAAGCTGCCAGAGAGAAAGAGAATACATGAAAATAATTGTGTAAAAAGGTATAGATATCTTTTTCTGACATGCTAATTGCTATCAGCAGGTAGAGCAGCATCTCTAGGATGTGAGGTGAAATAAATACACCTATATACTGTGTGAGCGCTCTGGGTGGTTGTTAGGAATGAGAGGAATATGATAATTATCTTCATGTTCCTACCTTCCATTTCGCCCACTTACGTGCCGATTCATTTAGCACATAATATCACACACGCTTGTCTATTAATGGTTGTTATACAACGGCATGCAAATTTCTCTATTCTGATTGGCTGAAACAGTCCATTTACACGTATGTATCCTTCATAATCCACGCTCCTGGTCCCAGGACCCGCCCACCACCGAATCACATCACTCCGCCGGATCACTCCGTCGGAAAAAACAAGATGGCGGACAATAATCTTTAACAAATGGATATGTTGATAGCGTCATAACGACTAAATATAAAGCGATTCTGTCAAGGGGAACGTGTTAGTATTTTAAACAATGTTGGATGATGTAATTGATGGGTCTTGACTCAATCTAGAACAAAAGAAAAATCGCGGATTGATTGATAGATTAATTGATTGATTTAAATTTCTTCCTTCCTACTTTCCGACTGCAGCGTTCTCTCTCACACTGTCCGACGCTGGCGTACCCACAAACACACACATACACACACACACACACACACACACACACACACACACATACACACACACACGCACACACACACTGTGACACACACACACACACACACACACACACGCACACACACACACACACACTCCTGTCTGCAACAGCGGGGGAGTCAGACTGAGAGAGAAGCAGCGCTGTTTTAAGTGAGCATGGTCTATTGAATTGATTGATTGGTTGATTGCTAATTTTATTACTGTACCCCTGGTTTCCAACTGGTTAAGTTTAGGCTAAAAGAAATAAATAAAAAAATAGGGCGAAGAAAACGTTTTTTTCCTATAGGGCAAAGAAAACGTTTTAATAAATTTTCAATCAATCATTCCAATAATACACAGTTGGATGTGTTAGTTGGTTGGATGCACTTCAAGCTGCTTCCACATGAGGCAACTTCTCTCAATCATTCCAATAATACACAGTTGGATGTGTTAGTTTGGTTGGATGCACTTCAAGCTGCTTCCACATGGAGTTGTGGGAACTACTTTTTCTGGCGGATGGTTTTTTCAATAAATCTTCGATTAATGTGTGTTTATTGTATAGAAATAAGGTTGGATGAATCTGGCAGTTGTATAAAAGCTTTACACCACGTGCAGTCGTGATTTGTGACCAATAAACCATGCCTAGGGGGGTCTAACGACCCTCGGCTGCGCCTCGGGCCTAACAACCACCCCTAGGCATGGTTTATTGGTCACAAACCACTCCTGCGTGTGATGTAATGCTTAAATACAAATCTGTTTTGCGATTAGGTTGGCTAAGATAAGATACGATATTCCTTTATTGATCCGCTGAAATTCAGGCATCATAGAAGCATGGGGGAGGGGTGGGGGGTACAGGTACATGTGATAGTAGAAGATCATCGAATTACAGTACAGTGGAGAAGTAAAAATAGGCAGTGTAAACAATATAACAATATAACTCTGAGTTTGCTAGTGAGTTTCAAAGGAAAGTTACTGGAGCTGTATTCAGCTGGGTACGAGTTATAGACCTTTTAGGTTGGTGAGGCCTATAACTACGTGTGTTTAGCCATGCAGTGTCAGATTCACGGTTCAACAGATGATTGTGCATGTATGTAATACAGTTACTGTAGCTACCTAGACATATGAGTTAAAGGGACACTTCACAGAAAAAAATATTTATATTGCACATAATCACACACACATCCAAAATGCTGTCATGGATTTGGAGCAGTAATTAACACAACACAAGGATTCAATGATCCAGATGACATCACTGGTGGCCACATTCAAACTAATTTACTCCCAATAACTGTCTAAATGAATGTGTGCAAAACTGTTTAGCCTTTTTGGGATGTGTGTGCGATTATCAACACTGTTTTTTGGTGAAGTGCCCCTTTAACTCATTCATGGTTAACCATGACTATAGCCGGGTTATCTCGCCAACCGCTGAGCGCCAGAACCCGAGTATAGTCGAGTTTTCGATAGTTTTCATAATTTTTTCTTTTATTCTATGTTTTTATTATATACAGCAGGGGTGCCCAATACGTCGATCACGATCGACCGGTCGATCGCAAATGTAGTGTGTGTAGATCACATAGCATTGAATTTTTCTTTAATAAATAAAGGTTAGCCTATCATCCAACCGTACTATGGCATTTGCCACTTGATTGACGTATAGGTAAGCCGGTCTGAGATCTCATCTTTTCTAACACGCAGTTCACCACGCATGCACGGTCAACCACGCCAGCTGCAAATCACTGGCGAGCTGATTACCTAGTTAGCTGTTAGCCTTCCAATTTATACAATTATACTACTAACTAACGAAAGGGTATACAAATTAGTGGGGAAGCTGGACCAAGTAAAAAACCAAAAACCTACAATTTCAATCCAGAATGGGAGCAGGACTTTTTTTTCACGATGTCATATTCAAAATGCGTTTGTCTGATCTGCAAATCTACAATAGCCAAAGAGGCATTCGTTGAAGCAGCTGACTCGTTGTTTCGGGACTTTAAAAACAAACCCGGAAATATTATCTTCCATCAAAGCTCTTCAGCTATCAAGAAGTACAGTTACACGGCGCTGTGAGGTCATGGCCGTGGATTTGACACAGCAGCTTCAGAAGGACATTGATTGTTTCTCACTGCAATTGGAACGAGTCTACAGACGTCAGTGATACAGCTCAGTTGTGCATTTTTATTCTGATGGTGTTTACCAACATGACTGCAAACGAGGAGATGTTAACAATACTGCCCATGAAAGAACACACGCGGGGAGAGGACTTTTTTCAGTGTTTCAAAAACTTCATAGAGAAGACCCAGCTCCCTCTGTGTAAATTGGTGTCAATCACCACGAACAGTGCGCCCGCAATGGTTGGCCGCACAAATGGATTTATTGCCAAGTGCAGGGAGGACGATGCTTTCCCTGACTTCCTCAATTATCACTGCGTAATACACCAACAAGCATTATGCGCAAAAATGCTTAACATGAAAGAGATAATGGATGTGGCGATGAATATCGCCTGTTCTATCCGAGCCGGATCTCTTCAAAGGCGACTGTTCCGTTCGCATCTGGAGCAGGGTTTCCGTTAGAAAAAATTGTTGCCGGTCTCCGTGACCTGCAAGATTTCAACTACCGGACAAATGAGATTAATTCCGGTCATAGTTTATTGAGCTTTAAAACAATTGAGATAGGCAGGCTATATAAAGAATGTCATCCTCAAGGCATGTAGATTTATAATATTATTACTTAAAACTAGGCTACTTTTGCGTATACAGTCATTAATATATTCCAAATAAAATAAGTCCCTCGATACTCCGTCTCCGTGCTGCTGCTGACTTGAAATAAAATAGACCGCGTATGTGGCAGTCGGTCCGACAATAAACAGCAGTCTGTTATAATCACATTTTTATGAGCTAACGAATTCCGTTATATTGGACATTTGTATTAATTATATCAAGCGAAGAACTGAGAAAGCAGAGACACGGCAACATTATCGTGGTTTGCGTGACTACTCTCTCCACCTCAATGTCACGCGGTCGAAAAGGGCGCTTGTCTATTGGACAGTGGAAATGTGTGTGTGGCTGCGATCCTGTGTGTGCGCGCGCGCGTGTGTGTGTGTCTGTGTGTGTACTGCGGAGCCCAGATCAGCGGAGCCGAGTTTTGACATGGCATTGATCCATTGTTCTATTGAAGCACATTATTACCACCATCCTCTCGCTAAACAACTTGTAGACCACGGTGTTTTTATGAGTGCCCACAAGTAGCTGTTTTATTAATAATATAATAAGCCGCGCGCCTCGGTAATAATAATAAGCCGCGTTTTTTCTTCCTTCTTCCCAAGATGCACAGACATAGATAGATAGATAGATAGATAGATAGATAGATAGATAGATAGAGAGATAGAGAGAGAGATAGATAGATAGATAGATAGAGAGATAGATAGATAGATAGAGAGATTAGATGCAGTGTGCTTGTTTTGCAGTGAGTGCTGCGAGCAGTGGTAATAATAATCACTTCCTATATTTGGTTCGCGTTTGGTCCGCTGAAGCGAACCGAGACCTACGTTTTTAAAGCTCTCGCTGACAACGTCGTTGTCATTATTAGAAGCAACGAGGAAACAAATGTAATGATCGTTTCGTTCATCGCATAGGCTATTTAATTTTAGCCTATTTTAATACAATTCAAATAATCAAATTGTGCTTAGACTCAGGGAATTATTTTCACCGGACATTAAGACCGGAGAAATTAAATATGTCGGACTTCAAGAGATTTTGCCGGACAAATACCGGTAATTACCGGCTAACGGAAACGCTGATCTGGAGAAGGCTGAAACCATTCCGAGTTGTTACTACACACTGATGTGAGATGGCTTAGTAGGGGGAGATTCCTGCAGAGATTTCGAGAGCTCTGTCCCGAGATAAAAAGAGTTTCTCTGTGTCACTAAACATGCAAAATACAACCAACTAAATGACGAGCAGTGGCTGCTAGACTTAGCATTTTTAACCGATCTGACCAACATGTTGAATTACCTTAATTTGGAAGGAAAAGACAAAACTGTGGTCAATATGATTAGCTCAGTTAATGTTTTCAAATGAAAATTGCAACATGTGTCCTCAAAGCTGCAGCGCCATCACTATTTGTACATTACCTACTGTAGTGTAGCAGTATTACAAAGGTGTACTGTACAGCACCTGGTGTTTGTTCATTCAAATATTATTTATTGCTTATAGACCAGCAATACCCAAATTTCATTATCTGCACCTTTCCTAGCAGTAGTACAAATGTGTACATTACCTGGTGTTTTTTTTTCTTTTTTCTTAATTTAAATATTATTTATTGTTTATAGACCAGTAATACCCAAATATCATTATTTGTACATTGCCTACTGTAGAAGTATTAGAAAGGTGCACTGTACAGCACCTGGTGTTTGTTCATTCACATATTATTTATTACTTATAGACCAGCAATACCCAGAAGTCAAGTGCACACCAAGTCACAATCTGCACTGTTGCAGAACTTTTCTTTCTTTGTTCGCCTTCCAAATTGAAATATTCAAGTTATCAAAATGACAATTTTCTGGTTGTGTTTTCCTGCATTTAACCCTTTCAAACAAAGCCATCATGAAACTGACAGAATAACTGAACAATAAACTATAATATATTGTGTGGTACCCTGTCAATAACTTTGGCAGACAGGGAATATAATAAATGTTCAATACTTAAAAAAAAGTCCTCAACTATACTTTCTCTCTCTCGATGGATAGCTGTTTGTTGACGTGTTAAAAACGCATCAGTAGCAAGTGGGATTACTGTCATTTTGATTACTGTAGTTTGCCTGGTATGTAGCCTTGGTTGGTGGCTGCCCCACCAATGTTTTACATATAAAAATGCCACTGTGCGTGCGTGCACGTGTATGTGTGTGGGGGCCTCCACAAGAGTCTGGCCCACGGGCCACTGAATTCTTTATCTGGGCCAGTATATATATAAATACATATATGTTTAGCATTTTTAATGTAGGTAGTTCATTTTTACTTGGTCATTTTAAAAGTAGCTCCCAAGCTGAAAAAGTGTGGGCACCCCTGCTATATAGTATCACGGACCTCTGTGTATCATTAGGACTCATTCTGAGACGCCGAGATTGCAATGCCGGCCGAATCCTGCTAGGTGGCAGTATCGCCCACCATTTGAAACCTTATTTCACAATGTGTCTTACATTATATATTGTCCGGGCGGAGAAATGGTACCCGGACAAGTGAAAGGCTTCATTTGAGCCCTTTGGAACGCGTCCAGCACACTTCATGCATAGTTTGTCCCATTTCATGTCAGGGACCCGATGGACATCAATACTGGAAATCACGATCAGACAATTGGAATATTCTTTTTGCAATACCTCCTATCAAAGGTAAGGACTATATGACATCAATCCTACTTTTATCCTACAATGATTTCACATCGATCGCAACGATCAACGTATGTAGTATTCAAAACGTATGCCGTTGCTGACAATCAGAGCATCACAAAACGACCCCCCCCCCCTTTGATGCCTTCATGATGAAACATAATACCTATTATATACCTTTGATTTGGAAATAATATCGTGTCCAGCGGAGCAACGCGAACGACTTTCGCAAAATGCACATTGCGCTCCATAACTCAGCTTCCAGGAATTAGCCAGGATCACTCTGAAACTATACTTATATTCACCACGGGATAATGCACGAACGTATTCATGAAAAAATGTATTCTTTTTTGCAACTTGTACAGAAGATAGTTACTGTCAAATTACCATAGTATTGTATCCATAGCTATAATATATAATATAGATATAGCTCTACAAACAAGGTGACGCACTCCTATCTTTTAAAGCATGGCCTAGCTAGAACAGGATGAGGCAAATAGCTGGCCTGTGAAAGAGTTAATGTCTAATTAAAATAATATGCAACATGAGAAGATTGGATACCTATTTCAGAATGCGTCTATTCTATAAGAAAATCCATAATGCAGTGAAGTCTGTGTGACAGATGATTTTCAGATTCAGATTGCTGGACACAGTCACATATTAGTGGAACGAATCCAAAGTAAAATTGAGATGTTGTATGTCAGAAATCGAATCCTAATGCAGGCTCACATTACATCCTCGTTGGGCCATGGCTTATATTAGGTTTTATAATGCTGATTAATAACATACATACTTGATAGAAAGGTAAGGTCTATGTTTGAACTGTTGAATGCTTGATATAAATGTAAGGTCTATGTTTGAACTGTTGAATGCTTGATAGAAAGGTAAGGTCTATGTTTGAACTGTTGAATGCTTGATAGAAAGGTAAGGTCTATGTTTGAACTGTTGAATGCTTGATATAAAGGTAAGGTCTGGCGTTCTTTTGCCTTAAAAGGTATTAACAAGAACAAGAACAAGTTACAGGTTGAAAAAAAACCTCAGCTCGGAACTAGGCAAAATCTGCATATGGCTCGCCGACAACAAACTATCATTACACATGGGCAAAACAGAGTCCATTCTCTTCGGTTCAAATAACAAACTCAGCAAGACCGACGGCTTCTCAGTTACAGTGGGTGACAATATTGTCACAAGGAAAGATGAAATTACCTACCTGGGTTCCATCCTAGAGGCTAATCTTTCCTGTGACAAAATGGCATCCAATGTAATAAAAAAAGTCAACCAACGAACTCGATTCTTGTACCGGATCTCCTCTCTGGTAAACAAGAATACCCTGAAGACTCTGGCAGGAGCACTCATTCAAGGGTACTACGACTATGCTTGCACCTCATGGTACCAAAGCACCTCAAAGGCACTAAAAACCAAACGACTAGTCAGACTACTGCTTGACCTTACTCCTAGAACCCACCTCACCCCTGCCCACTTTGACAACCTAGGATGGCTTAGAGTAGACGACAGAGTACAGCAACTTGCATGGGTCTGGTCTACAAGATACACTACACGACCAAGGTACCCATGTACATGTCAAAATACTTCCCAAAGGTCAGTGAATACCACGATCACAACACCAGAGGGAGCTCCACAAATCATGTTAAACCCAGATTCGGCTCAAACAAGGGACTAAACACGTTTCGCAATTATGCCACATCAATGTGGAACGCCCTACCCAAAGCTGTAAAGGAATGTGAATCACTACCCACTTTCAAAAACACTCTCAAAGAACACCTATGGGAGACTGCATTTCGAAACTGGCCCCTACAAATGTCCTAACCCAGTTGTACAGTAAATGACCAAGTATGGCTTTGTCAGTATTCCAATGTACAGTGTACAGTGTCCCCCCCCTACCCAACCCCCCCCCCCCCCCCCCCCCCCCCCCCCCCCCCACCCAACCTCCTCCAATGTACAGTTTCTACATCAAATGTATATACACACTTTTTCTGGACACTTTTTGTATCACAAACAGTACTGTATTTGCAAATCTGGTATGTCATAAATTTATAGATGTAGCAGTACTGTCTATCTGTGTGTGTCATATATGTTATGATGAATTGAAAATGGGGGACCCTGATGTAAACAAGACGAAAGTCTTTCTCAGGTCTGCATCCCCTTAACAATTGTATGTATTGAGCTGTACTGTACTGTACCCATTCTGCAATCTGTTAATAAAGTTTTCAATCAATCAATCAATCAAAAACATAACACCATAAGCTGTCAGGTTGAGAACACATTGTGGGGGATGGCTGGTTTGGGCTCGGACACATTTCACAGGTCGGACACATAATACCTAAAAAACAAAAAGGTTTTACTGAGGTCCCTAGCTTAATTGGTAATTTTGTTTATCTATTCAATTTGTGCATACCAGCTCAATATGTTGTTGTAAATGTACTTCTGTTAATTCTCTGGTGCCTCAATGAATACAAGGGGGGCTGTTTAAAAGGTGGGTAAGGAGGTGTCATTTATGGATAATTGGCTTATTATTCACCCACTAGAGCGTCTTCTAGGCTAAAGTGGCCCTGGACTATTGGAGAACAAATCTCTCACTTCGCTTTCACTGGTCTCACGCAAAATAATTATTTCCACAGAGAGTGAAATGAATTGAAACAATGATGAATTTGCAAGCTAATAATACTTAGGTTTCAATTATGTATTCACCCACAAGCGTTTGTAAGATTAGCACTTCTATGTTAAACTGGTTCTAGACTTGGAGAACTAAGTGAGAGTGAGAGAACTAACACACACACAGAAAACATCTCTCACCTCAGCATGTGTTTCTACCGCAGCTTTCACTTATATCTAGTACAAAAGCAATCATTTCAGAGTAGGTATGATGAATTAGCAATAATAAAACAGATGGCTCTTAAGCCCGAGCGGTCCGGTACAATAATGACATCACACCATAAATCCATCTCTACAGAATGTATGAATTAATGTTATGTTTTCTTTTTTTTCAAATGTAGCCAAGAGTAAAGACCTTAAACCTTGACCTTAACAGCAGTCATTGTATATTTTCAGCACTACGTTTGTTTAACAATGGTTTTAAAAACTACACTTCCCAGCTCAAGCCAGCCCCTGTCAATCATCTGACTTATTTTTCAGTCATTTTTTTCCTCTTTATTTTCGGGATATCTCACGGGTGGAACAAACCTGAACGTTATTGCCATAAATTAGAATGCAGTTCGTTTCTCTACCCTTCTGTGAACGTCTAGCAAAAAACGGCATTGCAAACTGATGTCACAATCACATATTATTAGGTGCCACTTTTTCAAAAGATCATGTGAAACAAATCCAAAGTAAAATAGAGTTGTTGTGTTATCAGAAATTGAATCCTCTATTATAGTCCTATTACATTTTACTTCTTGAAGTAACTGAATGTTATGGATTTGTACCGCCAGGCATCTCCCTGTTTGGAAAGCAGCCGTTTGTTATCACATTATTTACAAGGAGGGATTCTTGTATTTGATCAAATACTGCCATCTGAAAGATCGTACTTAGTGCTGGTAACAAGCTTATGGGACGACTATTAGGCCCACAAAATTATGTTTTCCTGAATTAAGGCAGTGGAATAACCTGTTCTTTCCGAGCCGGTGGAAAGATTGATTGTTTCAGGATGATAATTAGTATGCGTTAAAATTGGGTGTACAATATAGTCTATTGTATAACCATTTTAATCGGTTTACCATCTATATTATCAATCCCTGGTTGTTATGTACATGTCATTACACTGAACTCAAAATGGCATGGTTTATCCATATTGTCTGTCCCATGTGATACTCTCATTCAAGTAATTAGCTATTTATATGGGTTTTGTGATAAAGGTCCCACACTTTCTGTAACAACAAAAAACTCATTTGTATAGCACCTTTCATACAATAATTGCAGCCCAAAGTCCTTCACAGCAGTAACAAATAGACATAAAAATAGACATAAAATGCAGACATAAATGCAATAGTACACTAATTACATTGTGAATATGTGGCCCTTTGATTCCTTGTCAAGCCATAGCGCTCTACAAATGGTAAATGGTACATTTATATAGCACTTTTATCCAAAGCATTTTACAACTTATGCCTCACATTCACCCACTCACTCACACACAGACGGCAGAGACAACCATGCAAGGCACCAACCTGCTCATCGGGAGCAGTTAGGGGTTAAGGGTCTTGCTCAAGGACACTTCGACATGCTGCCGGGAGGAACCTTCCGATTACCAGACGACCAACCTGAACCACTGTCGCCCCCTATAAATCATCATGGTCAGTGTCCTAACGGGTGCATGTTTGTCGATAACTGGTTGAAGCCTTTTAAGAAATAGTTCTAGTGCTCCATCTGGTTTCCATGTAGACATATATTATATACCATATATTATTGACATCCTCTAAGAAAGGTTCCTGAGTGAACCTGTACTTATGTATACAACTCTTGACTTGGATTTGGGTACTTTTTTACACAACTCTTGACTTAGCTTTTGTTAATTTTGTACTCAAGTCTTGACTTGGCTTTTGGTACTTTTGTACTCAAGTCTTGACTTAGCTTTTGGTACATTACTTTCGTACTCAAGTCTTGACTTGGCTTTTGGTACTTTTGTATACAACTCTGGCACCGTGTCGAAGTGTCGTTGAGCAAGACACTCAACTGCTCCCGATGAGCAGGTTGGCACCTTGCATGGTTGCCTCCTCTGTCAGTGTGCAAGTGAATGGGTGAATGTGAGGCATACTGTACTGTACGTTGTAAATCGCTTCTGATAAAAATCGCTATATAAATGCAGTCCAGTCTATCTTCACAAATATGATGGATACAAGGTGATGTGTTCAAACTAGGGCTGGGACTTTATCGCATTCATTTTGATTAATTAACTACAGAAAGAATTAAAAGTTAAAATAATTGATGCATTTCTTTATTGTGTAAGAATGTTACCTTTCAAAGGAGACCAGACTCATGCATGTGCTATAAGTATTGTATAATAAATCGCAAATTACTTTTTTTCTTAGTCTGGTTTGTTCATAAAAAAAATGTAAATAAGAGAAATTGAGATCAATCAAGAGTTTTTTTTTCCAATGGTCAACTGTTCTGGAATGTACTTGAAAGTACTGCGTTTTACTATATATATATATATAATTCCTAAAATTGCTGCACTTTGTTAAAAATTACATTTATCTGTTGGTCTGTGTAGTAGCTAATACAGGATTATGCTGCTTAAACGTATGTATAATGTATATTCATTGATTCACTCATATACCAAAATTCTTTTGAATTGAAAAATGTTGCTTTTTGCATCAAATATTGATATGCGATTAAAATGTGATTCATTTCGATTAATTAACTATAAAGTCTCAATTTAATTTGATTGAAAATGTTAATCGAGTCCCACCCACTATAGTTCAAACTAGGGATGTCCGATATTATCGGCCGATATCGGCATTAAGATGTGATATCGGAAAATATCGGTATCGGTTTTCAAAACAAAAAAAACTATTTAAAAAAAAAAAAAAAATTTACATTTCTATAACCTTTATTTACCCAGGCAAGCAAGTAAGAACAAATTCTGATTTTATTTATTGTCAAAAGTATGCCTAATGTTGTGTTAATTCCACAACAAGAGATATGTAATTTCTTTTTGGGGAGGGGAAACCCTGCATATATCGGTATCGGTTGATATCGGTTGATATCGGTATCGGAAAGTAAGAGTTGGACAATATCGGTATATCGGTATCTGTAAAAAAGCCAATATCGAGCATCCCTAGTTCAAACCCTTGTTGTTGGTGGTTAATCTAGTTGGTTGTGTCACCATTTTGTTTCAAACAGAGCGTGTCAGTCATGGCAACCAGTTGATGTTTTATGGGACACATATGTAATAGCCAGTCAATATTTATGTCTCCTGTAAAATCAACGTCCATATACAATGCACGTACTTTATCCTGCATCTCACCCATACATTATACATAATCATGGTGTTGAGCTTGGTGGCCCCCGAGCAGCAGCCCACTAAAATAGATTTAATGTGAGGGAAGTTAGCCAGAAGCCATAATACCTCACTTTCATTACACATAATATCCTAACCTAACTTTCGCACAGGAATAGCTGTGGTGTTTATTGATCCTGTTTAATGTAGTGCTCTAATTTATTTCTTTATTTATTTTATTTTATTAGCACAATTGAACAATAACCAAAAAGAACAACGCAATTAAAAAAAGATAAACCGATTGCGCAGGTGAGATACAAAAAGAAAACCCTAGAGGCTTATAAAAGTATCTTACCTAAATAAAACAAAGAAATTATTAAATAAGTGACGGTAAATAAAATATAACATCATATATACAATAAAATACATATTAAGGCAGAACAAATCATTATATCAGTATTGTTTAAAGCAGTATGCATTTTATGAATTAATTAATTTGAAGGACACTAGGACAGCCATGTCTGTGTTTTTCTGAAACCATACTGATATACAGGATGTGCTTCTCCTGCATATGCTTCATCATCTATAACTTTTCCAAAGTTCGACTCATATGTGACTCAGATAAATTTTTTTCATGACAGTGTGAACAGCACACATCTCATGGAATCTGACCCTTTCAATTCTGATTTGGGCCACTTGTATAACATGTGGTCCTAAATCAGATACATTGTCTGATTTGTTTTAATTAGCTGGCCTCTACTGCACACCAACTTATAAATTAAACTATAAACTGTGACTTCAGTGTCCTCCATGTTTACATCCATTGTTCATTATATACAATCAATTTGCACATGCAGCTCAGTTCAGGATTGTGACCATCAATAATGATTTGTACAATTACTACAACTAAACTAAACTAAATCTAATCTGAATTTGACTGTTCAAAAAGGTGAATTATGATAATTACAACACAGCTCTGGTTGTTATCAGTGAGACGAGAGTGGTGTTCATCCCTCCTCTGATGTTTATGTATATGTAATATATATATTAGGCTGTCAAAATTAATGCTTTAACTTTGGAGATTAATTTAAATTATTTAAAGCATTAAAATAAATTAATCTAGATTAATCTATGGAGTGAAAAATCTTCAATCTTAGCGCCGCGGATATAAGAAAGCGGTCTAGCTGAGTCAATGTTGATGTTTTATTTTTTTTTATCCACTTTTTCTCTATTTTTCTCCCATCCCAATTTCGTCATGCCAATTCTCCCCTCCCCTGTCTCGAACGTTGCTAGACTATGCCTCCCACTGGTCGGCTGCAGTGAGGACCAAGCCTTGCATCACGTCACATGTCCCCTCCGGTACACAAGGAGGCAGCTGTCGCATCTTTTCACCTGTACAGCGCGATCACTCAGTGGCGAGGAGTAACGCGTGGGAGGCTCACGCTGCCCCTGTTACTTCCTGATTCTGCTGTACAGGCACACCAACCCATAGACAACCGACCTGTAGGAGTCGCTGTCCACAACGTCCAATCCCCACCCACCAGCTTTCCCACCCCTAACACTGCCAATTGTGTTAGTATGAATGACCAGCCAAGCTGGTAGCAACGCCGAGAGCTGGGCTCGCCTCGAACCCAGCATCTCCTGCGTTAGTGGCGAGCGCCTTGCCCACTGCGCCTGTTGATGGTTTTGTTGAACATTTGTATTTCACAGGAGAGAAACTGTATTCAAAGAAAGCTATTAAAATAGTCTTTGAATCTAAATATACTTTATTTCTGTTGATTTTACATTAATTCCATGATTTTACTCAAGTAAATATCTGTTACAAGCTTCGGTCTTAAGTAGAAAAATGCTATTTTTAATCTAGATTAATTACAGAAAATTGTGAGATTAATTATAAAAAATGTAATCTATTGACAGCACTAATATATATATATATATATTATATATGTATGTTCTGTTTGTGTAGCAATGTCATAGTGAAACAGAACACTGAGTACCTCATACCAAGAACTATTATGAGTCCATTTAAATTGTTCATAGACACAATATTTTCAAACCTTATTAGATGGTAAGTGTTGTGTTCACTCATAGTTAAAGACAGTAGAGGTTGAGTACTTTATTATCTAAAGATGGTAAGTTAAGAGTGTTGTGTTCATTCATAGTTAAAGACAGCAGAGGTTGAGTAGTTTCTTGCGATATATCACATTCTCTCTCCAAGTGATTTATATTAACTTCATAACTGCAAATACATGGGCTGTCGAAAGAATTTAAAAACAGACTTATATGGTTCTTCAGTGTGAGGGTTCAATTATCCAGCAGTTGCTGTGGAACAGTGTTTCCTACCTGTAGTTCGGGTATAACGGGACCCCTCTCTGTGCACGCTCCGGTGTATCTGGGGAGAGGGGAGGGCAGGACGAGCGGGTAGGGACTCAGGACACTCCTGATGTCACACTGAGGGAGCGCCACTTCCTCCCGGGACATAGTCACGTGTTCCAATACCAAGAAGTTGTTGTTGGGCGTCCAGACGGGGCGTGTCTGGGGCAGGAAGGGCGGGCGTTGGAACATCAGGGTCATGGAGACGGCTCCAGAGGTCACCAGGTCAAAACTACAGCAAAGGGAGGGGGACAAGGGGTAAAGAAAGTAGACAAGAATGCATGAATAAGAAACTATTGTAGAAAAATGCAGTCAGTGAAGTGACTGACTTCCATCAATGCATAACGATCTCTCCACTTTGATGTTACTTTCCTACATGATCTCATCAGAAAACGTAAACAAAGTACTGATCGACCACAGGAAAAAAGCTACATAATGTACATTATGTTATAGCCATAAGTAATATATTTGCATATTGTATAAGTCATATATTTATGTATTGTATGGGTGTGATGTCAGATTGTCGATACATAAGACATGGATTTACAGCCTGGGTCTGTTGATACTTGCAATATAGGCAACACTTTTTTCTGCAACCCTGTAAATGTTGAGTGTGAAAGTACAGCCCGATCTCGCTTAAAATATGTACATAAAGTACTAATCGGCCACAGGAAAAAAGGTACATACTTTATGTTATAGCCATAACTAATATATTTACATAATGTATCAAAACTGTACAATGTGTGTGTATGTATTAGTACATATATTCCAAAAACTTTTTAAGTTTTCAGTAAGTTTTAGTTTTGTGAGAATAGTGCCACCGTGAGGCCAAATGACTCACATGCCTCCTCGATATAGTAGTAACATTTTTGTCAGACATTTCCTGTTTATCTGAAACTCATTAGATGTGGTGGTCAAGCCACTAACTATCTAAATCAGGCATTTCAATATGTTTTACTTTAAAGGGGGACTACACCCAATTTCAGAAGTAATACATGTTATTCCTCTGGTTTAAGGCAGTACAAAAATATTTATAATTGATGGCATCACAAGTTTGATTCTTACATCACTAACATCACTAACATCAACTCAAGAGACACTAGCTCCGTAGTGGGAGTCAAACTGGTCAAACTGGAGGACCAACTGCTGCCAATAGTTGGAGAACTACCGGCTGGAGAAATTGAGAGCTGTTTGACTCCTAACTACTAAACACTGCACAGACTCTGGCGCAGTGTGCCATTACTATGTATACTGTTTATACTATTATTGATACTGATTATTGAGTATACATTGTCTGCAGTGTATTGCCTTTCCATTATTATTATTATTATTAGTGTGGGTGACCTGGCGAAGCCAGGTTGCCACCCACACTGTAGTTATTGTACGTCTTTTTATTTATTTATTTATTTATTCCACCGATTTTGCAAACACCACTCGTGCCAGAGCGTTCGCGCCCCATACACGTGAAAGGTATCAAAACGACCGGCCTGTCTATGGCAACAGCGGTATTCGAACTCGTAAAGTTTCACCGCACCGTCTGGCTACGAATCGACTTTAAACGGTAAAATTTCGGTCCCATTGGAAATGCATTGCAACTTAGAGTGTAGCAGCTGAAATAATCTTTTTTCCACTACCTTGGGTGAATTGCGAGTGTGATCTCAATTTTGGACGTAGAAATAAAACAAACACATCAAAACGATGACACGGCTGTCAGCCCGCTCACAAAAGAAAAATAAATGGAATTGGACATTTCTATCTCAACTGACGACCATTTCTTTGAAGGTTCTCCTCTCCATTGACCGCCATGCAATCGCACTCTAGGAATCTCTTTTTTCCCACTCTTTTTTCCCCTTCTGTTCCGATCGCCGAAGGAGTGCCACAATATCGCACGAATGCCACAATATCGCACACAACCCTTCGCCTACTCGTTGTAGTGCTCCTGTGCGAGTCACAACGCTTCATCTCTTATAGTTTTCTTTTAATCAACGTGACAATGCAGTCATGCAAAGAAAATCTCTTGAACCGTTTGTCGTAGAGACTTGCGGATTGTGCCATTGGTCGATGTTGACCACCTTTCATTGGTCGATGTTGACCACTCCCCCGATCCTTAGACCACGCCCCCTTAGGCCACACCCCCTCAGTGTATCTCTTGAACCGTTTGTCGTAGAGACTTGCGGATTGTGCCATTGGTCGATGTTGACCACCTTTCATTGGTCGATGTTGACCACTCCCCCGATCCGTAGACCACGCCCCCTTAGGCCACACCCCCTCAGTGTATCTCTTGAACCGTTTGTCGTAGAGACTTGCGGATTGTGCCATTGGTCGATGTTGACCACCTTTCATTGGTCGATATTGACCACTCCCCCGATCCTTAGACCACGCCCCCTTAGGCCACACCCCCTCAGTGTATCTCTTGAACCGTTTGTCGTAGAGACTTGCGGATTGTGCCATTGGTCGATGTTGACCACCTTTCATTGGTCGATGTTGACCACTCCCCTGATCATTAGACCACGCCCCCTAGGCCACCCCCCCTTAGTCCCGAACAATTCCTTAGACCACGCCCCCTTAGGCCACACCCCCTCAGTGTATCTCTTGAACCGTTTGTCGTAGAGACTTGCGGATTGTGCCATTGGTCGATGTTGACCACCTTTCATTGGTCGATGTTGACCACTCCCCCGATCCTTAGACCACGCCCCATTAGGCCACACCCCCTCAGTGTATCTCTTGAACCGTTTGTCGTAGAAACTTGCGGATTGTGCCATTGGTCGATGTTGACCACCTTTCATTGGTCGATGTTGACCACTCCCCCAATCCTTAGACCACGCCCCCTTAGGCCACACCCCCTCAGTGTATCTCTTGAACCGTTTGTCGTAGAGACTTGCGGATTGTGCCATTGGTCGATGTTGACCACCTTTCATTGGTCGATGTTGACCACTCCCCCGATCCTTAGACCACGCCCCCTTAGGCCACACCCCCTCAGTGTATCTCTTGAACCGTTTGTCGTAGAGACTTGCGGATTGTGCCATTGTACTCGGTGTAATAGTGTAATAGTGTGTAATAGTGTAATAGTGTAATAGTGTGTAATAGTGTAATAGTGTGTAATAGTGTAATAGAGTGTAATAGTGTAATAGTGTAATAGTGTGTAATAGTGTGTAATAGTGTAATAGTGTGTAATAGTGTAATAGAGTGTAATAGTGTAATAGTGTAATAGTGTAATAGTGTGTAATAGTGTAATAGTGTGTAATAGTGTAATAGTGTAATAGTGTAATAGTGTGTAATAGTATAATAGTGTGTAATAGTGTAATAGTGTGTAATAGTGTGTAATAGTGTAATAGTGTGTAATAGTGTAATATTGTAATAGTGTGTAATAGTGTAATAGTGTGTAATAGTGTAATAGTGTGTAATAGTGTAATAGTGTAATAGTGTGTAATATTGTGTAATAGTGTAATAGTGTAATAGTGTAATAGTGTGTAATAGTGTAATAGTGTAATAGTGTGTAATAGTGTAATAGTGCAATAGTGTAATAGTGTGTAATAGTGTGTAATAGTGTAATAGTGTGTAATAGTGTGTAATAGTGTGTAATAGTGTAATAGTGTGTAATAGTGTAATAGTGTAATAGTGTGTAATAGTGTAATAGTGTAATAGTGTGTAATAGTGTAATAGTGTGTAATAGTGTGTAATAGTGTAATAGTGTAATAGTGTGTAATAGTGTAATAGTGTGTAATAGTGTAATAGAGTGTAATAGTGTAATAGTGTAATAGTGTGTAATAGTGTGTAATAGTGTAATAGTGTGTAATAGTGTAATAGAGTGTAATAGTGTAATAGTGTAATAGTGTGTAATAGTGTAATAGTGTGTAATAGTGTAATAGTGTAATAGTGTAATAGTGTGTAATAGTATAATAGTGTGTAATAGTGTAATAGTGTGTAATAGTGTGTAATAGTGTAATAGTGTGTAATAGTGTAATATTGTAATAGTGTGTAATAGTGTAATAGTGTGTAATAGTGTAATAGTGTGTAATAGTGTAATAGTGTAATAGTGTGTAATAGTGTAATAGTGTAATAGTGTAATAGTGTGTAATAGTGTAATAGTGTAATAGTGTGTAATAGTGTAATAGTGCAATAGTGTAATAGTGTGTAATAGTGTGTAATAGTGTAATAGTGTGTAATAGTGTGTAATAGTGTGTAATAGTGTAATAGTGTGTAATAGTGTGTAATAGTGTAATAGTGTAATAGTGTAATAGTGTGTAATAGTGTAATAGTGTGTAATAGTGTGTAATAGTGTAATAGTGTGTAATAGTGTAATAGTGTAATAATGTGTAATAGTGTAATAGTGTAATAGTGTGTAATAGTGTAATAGTGTGTAATAGTGTGTAATAGTGTAATAGTGTGTAATATTGTGTAATAGTGTAATAGTGTGTAATAGTGTAATAGTGTGTAATAGTGTAATAGTGTGTAATAGTGTAATAGTGTAATAGTGTAATAGTGTGTAATAGTGTAATAGTGTGTAATAGTGTAATAGTGTTAGTGTGTAATAGTGTAATAGTGTAATAGTGTAATAGTGTAATATTGTGTAATAGTGTAATAGTGTGTAATAGTGTAATAGTGTGTAATAGTGTGTAATAGTGTAATAGTGTGTAATAGTGTAATAGTGTAATAGTGTAATAGTGTGTAATAGTGTAATAGTGTAATAGTGTGTAATAGTGTAATAGTGTGTAATAGTGTGTAATAGTGTAATAGTGTAATAGTGTGTAATAGTGTAATAGTGTAATAGTGTGTAATAGTGTAATAGTGTGTAATAGTGTAATAGTGTGTAATAGTGTAATAGTGTAATAGTGTGTAATAGTGTAATAGTGTAATAGTGTGTAATAGTGTAATAGTGTAATAGTGTGTAATAGTGTAATAGTGTGTAATAGTGTAATAGTGTGTAATAGTGTGTAATAGTGTAATAGTGTGTAATAGTGTAATAGTGTAATATTGTGTAATAGTGTAATAGTGTGTAATAGTGTAATAGTGTGTAATAGTGTAATAGTGTGTAATAGTGTAATAGTGTGTAATAGTGTAATAGTGTGTAATAGTGTAATAGTGTGTAATAGTGTAATAGTGTAATAGTGTGTAATAGTGTAATAGTGTGTAATAGTGTAATAGTGTAATAGTGTGTAATAGTGTAATAGTGTGTAATAGTGTAATAGTGTATAATAGTGTAATAGTGTTAGTGTGTAATAGTGTAATAGTGTAATAGTGTAATATTGTGTAATAGTGTAATAGTGTGTAATAGTGTAATAGTGTGTAATAGTGTAATAGTGTGTAATAGTATAATAGTGTAATAGTGTAATAGTGTGTAATAGTGTAATAGTGTAATATTGTGTAATAGTGTAATAATAGTGTAATAGTGTGTAATAGTGTAATAGTGTAATAGTGTGTAATAGTGTAATAGTGTAATAGTGTGTAATAGTGTAATAGTGTAATAGTGTGTAATAGTGTAATAGTGTGTAATAGTGTAATAGTGTGTAATAGTGTAATGTAATAGTGTGTAATAGTGTAATAGTGTGTAATAGTGTAATAGTGCTATGCGACTTGCGGGTTGTGTCGTTGCACTCAGTAGGGATATCCTCTTTCATTGGTCTATGTTGACCACTCCCCCGATCATTAGGCCACGCCCACTTTTTGTATCCTTTGAACCGTTTGTCATAGAGACTCGCGAGAGACCCTCTCCCGTTGGCCGGCGGTGCACAGGCGTCACCCACACTTTCACAATTTCCCCCATGCGGAATTGTCTAGTTATTATTATTATTATTATTATTATTATTATTATTATTATTATTATTATTATTATTATTATTATTATTATTATTATTATTATTATTATTTCCCCCCCTGCCTCCCCTCCCCCATGCTGCTATTGTTACTCAGCTGATAGAGTTGTGCCCTTCCTGATGGCTTGTTGTACAGAACTTGTAAGTCGCTTTGGATAAAAGCGTCAGCTAAATGACTAAATGTAAATGTAAATGTAAATGCTATGAAATGTTTTTCAGTATTGTTTGATTGTCACTTGCTGAATTGACTGAATTCATCCCCCCTCCTGGGAGTGTGGCACTGGACTGAATTGACTGAATTCACCCCCCTCATGGGTGTGTAACACTGGACTGAATCCATCCCCCGTCCTGGGTGTGTAGCACTGGACTGAATTGACTGAATCCCTCCCCCTCCTGGGTGTGTATACCACTGTACTGAATCCCTCCCCCCTCCTGGGTGTGTAGCATGGACTGAATTGACTGAATCCCTCCCCCTCCTGGGTGTGTAGCACTGGACTGAATTGACTGAATCCCTCCCGCCTCCTGGGTGTGTAGCACTGGACTGAATTGACTGAATCCCTCCCCCTCCTGGGTGTGTAGCACTGGACTGAATTGACTGAATCCCTCCCCCTCCTGGGTGTGTAGCACTGGACTGAATTGACTGAATCCCTCCCCCTCCTGGGTGTGTAGCACTGGACTGAATTGACTGAATCCCTCCCCCCTCCTGGGTGTGTAGCACTGGACTGAATTGACTGAATCCCTCCCCCCTCCTGGGTGTGTAGCACTGGACTGAATTGACTGAATCCCTCCCCCTCCTGGGTGTGTAGCACTGGACTGAATTGACTGAATCCCTCCCCCCTCCTGGGTGTGTAGCACTGGACTGAATTGACTGAATCCCTCCCCCTCCTGGGTGTGTAGCACTGGACTGAATTGACTGAATCCCTCCCCCTCCTGGGTGTGTAGCACTGGACTGAATTGACTGAATCCCTCCCCCCTCCTGGGTGTGTAGCACTGGACTGAATTGACTGAATCCCTCCCCCTCCTGGGTGTGTAGCACTGGACTGAATTGACTGAATCCCTCCCCCTCCTGGGTGTGTAGCACTGGACTGAATTGACTGAATCCCTCCCCCTCCTGTGTGTGTAGCACTGGACTGAATTGACTGAATCCCTCCCCCTCCTGGGTGTGTAGCACTGGACTGAATTGACTGAATCCCTCCCCCCTCCTGGGTGTGTAGCACTGGACTGAATTGACTGAATCCCTCCCCCTCCTGGGTGTGTAGCACTGGACTGAATTGACTGAATCCCTCCCCCCCTCCTGGGTGTGTAGCACTGGACTGAATTGACTGAATCCCTCCCCCTCCTGGGTGTGTAGCACTGGACTGAATTGACTGAATCCCTCCCCCCTCCTGGGTGTGTAGCACTGGACTGAATTGACTGAATCCCTCCCCCTCCTGGGTGTGTAGCACTGGACTGAATTGACTGAATCCCTCCCCCTCCTGGGTGTGTAGCACTGGACCGTACCTGCCGTCCTGCCTGCTGACGGTGTAGCCGAGCTCAGGGTGCTGCAGGAAGGTGATGTTGACTCCAACCAGAGGAGACCCGTCAGGCAGCACCACACTTCCCCTGATCACTGCTATCCGACTAGAGGGTGAGAGAGAGATACAGGGGGGGGGTATAGACATAGAGAGATAGTGAGGGAGAGAGAGGGTAGAAGAGTGGGTGAGTAGAGAGAGAGATAGAGAGAGATAGAGAGAGAGATAGAGAGAGACCGTGGTGAGTGAGTGAGTGAGAATACAAGATAAAGTGAGAAGATTGTGTGTGTGTGTGTGTGTGTGTGTGTGTGTGTGTGTGTGTGTGTGTGTGTGTGTGTGTGTGTGTGTGTGTGTGTGTGTGTGTGTTTGAAAGATAGAGAGATAAAGGAGAGAGAGGGGTGGTGAGAGAATCGAGTAAAGAGAGACAGATAGAGAGAAAAACAGAGAGAGATAGAGGTGATGAGTGAGTGAGTGAGTGAGAATAAGAGATATGATTAGTATCAAGAGATGTGTGTGGGAGAGAGAGAGAGAAAGATACGAGAAGAAAAGGAGTGGAGGAGTGAAGAGAAGAAGAGGGGGGGGGTTCAGGATAGAGAGATCAACATAATGGATAGTTCCAAGGATTGTGTGCTCACATTGATTGGAAGACACATTGTACCAGATGAGACAAAGATAACCTTGTACGTTAAGAAACCTGCATTGAACTGCTGATTCCTTCTCCGGCAGAGAAATTAAATATTTCCGTGGAGACAAGAATCATAAATATAGCTTCACCTGCAGCGAAACCTGTCAACACCCTGTCACAATGAAACATAATAAACTAAAACATCTGCACATGTTTAAATTTACATAACAGCAACACCCACGGCGAAAGATGATGTTCCTTCCTAAATAGCCCTCGAACTATCGGAGTGCCGTCTCCGCCGCTTTGAAACGCTCAACATCATACGGTATTTCTGGTGCATGAGTGGGCTTTTTAGACGTGGAATAGCAGCAAGGCAGACAGCATGGAGACAGATGGATCCAGAGTGATGAATATGCGCGCACATACACACACCCACATACACGTGCACGTGCACACGCACACGCACACACACACACACACACACACACACACACACACACACACACACACACACACACTTAGGGTGACCAGGTCAAAATGGTTCAGTCGCAGGACAGCAGCACTGCTTTTGCGGGACAATGCGGGACACGTGGGGGGGGGGGGGGGGATCTCCTCCAGTTTGGGGATCATCTGAAACGGATCTCAGCCACGTATACTTGTTGTGCCAGTCTTTGTTATATTAGCAAAGTCTCTTTTTTTTGCCTCCATTTCCTTGTTTTTTCTTATCTAGCTAAACAACTTGTATCAGTAATATTGGCGGTCTTTCTTCTGACTACTCGAGTGACTGACGTCAGACATACTGCTGCCCGGCCTCGCTCGGACAGGTGACAGGCAGCGCGACTCGCGAGACTCGAGTGAGCTGCTCGGCAGCCTCGGCTGGAGATGCATCCAGCTGCAGGACCACAGCACTGACACTCTCAGGACCGCGACACTTTGCAGACCCACACTCTCCAGACCCTCGCTCCCATTGGCTGATTTGGGTCACGTGACCGTCCCACTCAAATTCAGCCATTGGGTGGGACGGTCACGTGACCCAAATCAGCCAATGGGAGCGAGGGTCTGGAGAGTGTGGGTCCGCAAAGTCTCGCGGTCCTGAGTGTGTCGGTGCTGTGGTCCTGCAGCTGGATACTATTGCTCGGCTGCGCAATGCATTGGTTTGTGACGTCGCCCGATTTTTTTATTTTAAATATAAGAGGTATGGAACGAGGCATTAAATTAATAATAATCTTTGAAAGATAAAAAATTAAAAAAAAAAAAAAAAAAAAAAAAAAATTGTTTTAATCTTTGAATTGCGGGACATTGTTTTGTTGTAGAGGGACACGGACAAACGTCCCAATATCGGGACTGTCCACACACTGCTGGCTCCTATCTGTTTCCCCAGTAGGGGATGAATGAGAGAGAGAGGTTTTCTGCGGGTGGCTGCGTTGCCCTGTTTGTTACTCCGACTCTGAAAGATGCCATCGATTTCCCTCCAGACTACAGCCACATAATTAATTTATCTGTTTATTCTAATGGCGAGAGATAGAGAGAGAGAGAAGAGAGAGAGATGGGACAAATGGAGATGGCCATTTCTCAGGGAGGAATTACTTGTCTTTTTCTTTCAAGCCAAAACTTTCTAGGTCATAACGACAAAGA